>NW_027555887.1:0-26277 GCF_003287225.1 Phascolarctos cinereus
AGGAATGACCCTGAAGGGAAAAAAGTAAGGAAAGGGTGTATCAGGTGTGGGGTACCTGCAGCCTTGAGGCTGCTTGTGGCCCTCTAAATCCTCAAGTGCAGCCCTTTGACTGAATGCAAATCTCACAGAAAAGGATCCTTTTAAGGGGATTAGTTCTGAGAGGTGGATTCAGTAAAGAGCTGCTTGAGGATTTAGAGGCCACAAAGCCTCAAGGCCGCAGATTCCACACCTGGAGAATTGATACTAAGGAAACTACAGTAATATTGTGAAAAAGAAAATAGAAAGAAGAAAGAAAGAAAGAAAGAAAGAAGAAGAAAGAAGAAAGAAGAAAGAAGAAAGAGAGAAAGAGAGAAAGAAAGGAAGAAAGAAAGAGAGAAAGAGAGAAGAAAGAAGAAAGAGAGAAAGAAAGAAAGAGAGAAAGAAGAAAGAAAGAAAGAAGAAGAAGAAAGAAAGAAAGAAGAAGAAGAAAGAAAGAGAAGAAGAAGAAAGAAGAAGAAAGAAAGAAAGAAGGAAAGAAAGAAGGAAAGAAGAAGAAAGAAAAAAGAAGAGAAAGAAAGAAAAGAAAGAAGAAAGAAAGAAAGGAAGAAGAAAGAAGAAGGAAGAAAGGCGTTAAATGGGAAAAAATGCAGAAACTTTTTCTGATAAAGATCTGCTACTTGGGATCTATAGGAAACTGATTTAAATATACAAGAACAAGAACCATTTTACAACAAATGGAATAAAAGAGGCAGTCCTTGGGGGTAAATGCAAGTTGTCAACAATTATAAGAAAAAAAGGGCTCAAAATCATAAAAATTAGAGAATACAAATGAAACATTTCTGAGGTTCTACCTCATGCCCAGTAGATTGACCAAGATGACTAAAATATAAAATGAAAATTGTTAAAGAGGTTATATAGGACAGACATGAAGGTACCATTGCTTAAGCTGTGAGTTGGTCCAGCCATTCTAAAAAGAAATTTGGGATTATACTAAAAAAAGTCATTAAGTAGCACATCCTTATTGACCCATCAATATCAGTTCTAGACATGTATTCCCAAAGAGATCAAAGACAGAAGGAAGTCTCATATGTACAAAAATAATTATAGCAACGCTTTTCATTGTAACAAAGAAATGGAAACTAGGGAAAGGGGGTGGGAAAGAGAGAAATATTCAACAATTAAGGAAGAAATGAGTGAATTGCTATATGAATTAATGAAATATTCTGTTGTCGTAATAGATGACAAAAGGAACAGATTCAGAGAAACCTAGGAAGATTTTTATGAACTGGTATAGAATGAAGTACATCTTTGTATGTACTTTGTATATGGAAATATTCATATAAAATAGGATAGCAGAAGTTCAGATTAAAATAGACAGGAAGAAATTTTGGAACTCTTGCTAAGGACCCTGGCATTCATAGTTCCAGAGGACTAAAGACCTGTAGAGAGTTGGTCTAGACTAGACTCTCTAGAGTTGGACTGCAGTCTCTGCCACAGGAGAGGAATTTTTAATTACTAGCTTGGAGAGTTTCCTCACCCTGTGCCATAGAAATTCTACCTTTAGTTTCTATCCCTCCCAGGGATATTAAGCAGAAAGGATTCCTATGCAAAGAAATATGATGACAGGGGTGGAGGGGAAGATTTTTAAGTGGGTCTAGACTCCACCAGGCCATTTAAGTATCTTTAGGCATACAGGACAGCAGTGACCAACCTAATCATTGGTGAATATTTCCCTTGATAAGATTCCAGAGGATTTAGTAAATTACCTTTTTACCTTTCTCTCTCTCTCTTTCTATTTAAAAGTGTTGTAAAAGTTTACTGTTTTTTTTAACAGGTTATTTACTATTTTCAAGATACATTAAAGATAGCTATCTGTAGATAAGGATATATATGATTGCTATAATTGCCTGTGTTTAGCTGAATCCCACAAGTGCAAATAGGGAAGTATTTGGGGACAAGCATCAGTGGTTAGTTTAAATATGGAATAATTATATTAGGTTTCCCTGTCATCAGAGAAGGATAGATCCAGTGTTCAGCAATCTAGTAGTAAAATTGGATGTGATCTAGGGGCTCCAAGCAGTGATGATTTATATTAATAATCAAAATCCTTGAACTCACTAAAATAGCAGAGAAAGGACCCACTTGGACCTGCAGGCCATTGAGCTTAGATTAAAACTATGTGCATATTTCTTATCGTAGCTAAGTCCCTCTAAACATGCTCTGGGCAAAAATCTTCAGCCTCCAACTCAGAGAAAATTAGGGTAGATCAGAGAGTGACTTTTCCTTCTGTCTTTGATCTCTTTGGGAGTACATGTCTAGAACTGATATTGTTGGGTCATAGTATGTGCTACTTCTTCAGGGAAAGACTGAGTTGATCCAGTGGGAGAACAAGGCATGGTCCAGGAAGATCTAGCTCCACTCCTCTGTTTCTCTTGGAGGGGAGGAATAAAAAAGGAATAAATACCCAGACTTATGATGTTTCTGCAAAACAACAACTGCTCTGTGTGTGTGTGTGTGTGTGTGTGTGTGTGTGTGTGTGTGTATGTGTGTACTGATATTTTTCAGGTTCATAATGAGAGAAGACACAAGACCTTCAGGAAAATAGGCACTTGACAGACCATTGGTGGAGCTGTGAATTGGTCTTACCATTCTGGAAATTAATATATTTTTAAATTTTTTATTTATTTCATTTTAAATTTGTGGAATAAAACAAGCGTTTCCATAACAGTATAATAAAAAAAAAAGGTGATTGCACATGAAACTGCAATCTATTATGTACAACTTCTTATTCCTTTTAAATGTGTAATATAGTAATGTAAATTTCTTTTCTCTCCAGCTCCCCAACCTAGAGATCACTACCATTACACATGAATATGTATATATGTGTAAATTTATTCTATATATACTTCTGTTATTAGTTCTTTCTCTGCATGCTAATAGCATTTATTGCATTATGATTTAGAAAGGACACTTTTAGTATTTCTGCTTTTACTATAAAATTTTTATGTCCTAATATGTGGTCAATCATTGTAAAGATACCATGAAGTGCTGAGAAAAAAGGTTTATCTCTTTCTCTTTTCATTCAAGTCCTTTAAATATCTATCATATCTGGTTTACCTACATTTTTTTCACTTCCTTGACTTTTTCTCATTTATTTTGGTTAGATTATCAGTTCTGAGAGGGAAAAGTTAAAATCTCCCACTATTATAATACTACTACCTATTTCCATGTGTAATTCGTTTAACTTTTCTATTAAAAACTTGGATGTTACAGCATTTGATGCATATAGGTTCGGTACTGATATTGCTTTATTATTCATAGTACCTTTTATCAAAATGTAGCTACCCTGTTTATGTCTTTTAATTGAATCTATTTTAGCATAACTTTTTTCTGAGATCATGATTGCATCTGCTGAAAATACTAAATTCTACTATAACTCTATTTCACACTGTGTGTATCTCTCATACTTAAATGTGTTTCATGTAAACAACATATTTGATTTTGCCTTTTAATCTATTCTGCTGTCTGTTTACATTTTATGGGTGAATTCATCCCATTCGCATGCAAAGTTATAATTACTATTTGGGAATGTCCCTGTTACTTTATCTTCTTCTCTTACCCTTCTATTCTTCATTCTACTCACTCCCCTGAGTCTCCCTCTTATCCTCTCCCCCCCATACACTGTTTTCCCCCCAAGACTTTCAAATCTTAATCTCCACACCCTTCTAAAATTTCTTCCCCAACTCTGCTTCTACAAATCCAGAAGACTTTTCCATCCCATAAGATGTAAATAGTTTGCTCTTCAACCAAGATCTGAAGAGAGTAAGTAAGATTCCAACATTACCAGTCCTCCACCTCCATCTGCTTCTTCTTGTATCAGTTCTTTTTTCATGTCCATTATTGAGATAACTGTTCCTTTTTATCTTTCCTGCCCAATTCTGTTTTGGGAATCATCCCATCACAGACAACTCAGATCCAACATTTATTTCAAACTACCCTAGTAATGATGACACTTTTAAGAATACTAATAGCATTTTCATATATAAGATATAAACAATTTGACCTTAATAAATCCCTTATACTTGTTCTTTAATATTTTTCTTATCTTTCTTCTGTATCAAATTTTACATTGAGTTCTAGTCTTTTTGTCACAAATACCTGAAAGTCTTTCAGTTAGTCAATATATATTTTTGGATATATTATCCAAATGCATAGTATAGCATATAGAGACACAGTATACTTATACTCTTTGCTGGACAAGTAATTCTTGCTCACAACCCCAGCACTTTTGCTCTTTCAAGTATAATATTTCAAAACCTATGGTCTTTTCATGGAAAAGCTGCTACATCTTGTGATATCTGATTGTATCTCTACAATGTCTAAATTGTTTTTTTTTTCTTATTGCTTGTAATATGATCTCCTTAATCTGGGAATTTTGAAATTTGACTATGAAATTCTTGTAAGTTTTCCATCCAGGCTCTCTTTTAGGTGGTGAACAGTAGATCATTTTCTATTTCTACTTTTTAATTAGAGTAGGAGGTGAAATATGTAGTAGTAAAGATAGTAATAGTGGTAGTAGTACTAGTAGTAGAAGTACTAGTAGTAGTAGCTATTGTTGTTGTAATAATAATAATTTCTGGTAAATTTATACAATACTTACAATGTGCCAGACACTGTACTAAATGCTTAACAGTTATCAGCTCCTTTGATCCTGTCACTATAGCCTTGGGAGATAGGTGCTATGATTATCCCCATTTTATACATAAAGGAACTGAAGTAAACAGAGGTGAAATGACTTTCCCAGGATCACATAGCCAATAAATGTCTAAGGCTGGATTTTAACTCAGGTCTTTGTAATTCCAGGTCCAAGACCCTGTCCAAGGTACCACCTCACTGCCATCACATTGTGATCAGTTAAGCTGTCATCGTAGTAAGACACACGTATGTGTTGAAGTATGTGACATGAGACTTTTAAGGGGCAGAAAATGGCTCCTAAGCAATTGGTGGTGGATAATTACACACAAGTATAGGATAGAGGCCCTACTAAAGAATCTTAAGATTTGGTGAGGAACACAAGACAGGATCAATAAACATGTCGGAAAGAACACACAACGTAAGATGCATATGTGTAATTCAGGCTTAGATTGAATTATACAGACTATAAGAACTAAAGAGATCACAGGGATATGGCACCTAAATTGTGATTAGAAGGGTGGGTGAGATTTCTGTCAGTGGATGTTGAGGGCCGATCTTAAGAGTCTGATAAGGGTTTAAGATCCAAGGCAGAGTTTGACCTCTGCTCAGGCTTTCATCCCAAAGGGCTCAGGGGATTAAGTGGTACGGCTCCCCAAATTCCTTCCTGATAAAGAGGTCTCTGAGACATCCCTTCTCTCTCTTTGAACCTTAGGTTTACATATTTACTCCTCTATGCAGGTGGCGCCTAGGTGCCTGGGAAAACCTTGGAATCTACAGCCCAATCTAGGAACCCTGATAAGGAGGAAATTCATTATTGTTACATCCTCAGCAGATATTCTGGGGAGTATCTCACGGGGAGGACTCTTTGAAGTTAGGCTAGATTTTCCCTATATATTCTGTGCCCTCAGATGAATAAACAGAGTCAGTAATTCTACTCCACCTGGCCCATGGTCATAAGTTATTTCACGCCTCTCCGTTCAGTGTACAATCTGGTTGTGGGCAACAAGAGGAGTTGAAGTGAAGAAAAAAGAAGAAATATTCCTGCAACAGGGAATTTCTAAGGAAGGTTGAGGAAAATTAAATTGTGATTTTGGCAAAAGTCAAAGGGAGTATTAGATTATGCTAGAAGAGTATATTGGACTGAAATCATAGAGGGCTTTCATTGGCAGGCAATGGAATGAATACATCTTGTTCATAGAATGTGAGGAGACTCTAGAGCAGTTGGAACTAGGGCTAGTCCTTCACATGTTTTAGAAAGCGAGAAAGCAGAGCTCATACAAGGGGGGTACTTTGATTAATCCACTGGCAACTGAGGTGTTGTTGATATCTTTTGAGTCAATGGGAGATTTCAAGGTAAAATTTTGTAAGATGGTAGTAAAAAACAGAAATAATTCCATCCAAGCCAGACTCTCACCAGCACATATCCATTTTCCTGAAAGAGACAAATATAAGGATTTGATATTTGTAAACTTCTAAGCCATCTAGGCCACTTCTTTGGACTGTCAGGTAGCCCACTAACACTCAGTGGCATTAGGTGAAGAACTGTGTGCATTCCTTTCCTCTCTGGTCCTTGACTCCTTTGAAGAGCCAAGACAGAGAGGAAAAAGCCCTCCTGTATGCTCTCCCTCAATCAATCTCCCCTGAGCCAGAGCAAGTTCTGGGATTTATATTCAGAGGAAAGGAGTCATTGTCTTAGGGAGAAACAATCCCTCATTTACAGTCTCAAGGAATAACTTTGTGGCTACCCACAGTGACTGCAATGAGGAAAGGTGACAGAAGAATGATCAAAGCTCCTTTTGGGAACCATCTATCACCATTTTGGACAGAAAACACCTCTGGAGTCTACCCCACAGCTTCATGGCCATCCAGCCACTTGTCTTAACTACTCACTTCTAGCTCTAACCCAAGTATTGTAACCAATTGAGCAGGGCATTGGAGACCACAATGTCAAGGATAGTTAGCTGCCTGCCAACATTCTTGTCTGCCACTGCCAGAATGGACCATCACCACCATTACCTAATAACCAGTAGGTTCCCCCAAGACTTGAAGGTGAAAGGACAGACCATCAGTTATAATTCTGTACCAATAGATCCTCATTAAAATATACATAGCTTGGGAAGGGGGTTCCATGCTCATGTGTCCTAGTCAAGAGTCACATTTCTATAAAATCATAAACTCTAAGATTAGACCTTCAGTGACCTTAGCCATAATGGTACCTGAGTAGTAGGCCTTAAGATAACCCAATCCCATTCCTTGGCTTGATAAAATACAAGATTATACCATGCTAACACAAAAGCCTGGAAGATTTATCTGAGAAGTAGCTCCTGGTTGACAGTGCCTTGGAGGATGGTTATTAATGTGGGGGGGGGGTTGCTGTCACTCTGGATGCAGAACAGAGTGGCCACTATCTCAGTTCTGCCTCTTTTTTGGAACAGCTACTCTGAAACTCAACTGATTTGTTGATGAACCTAGGCCTAAGGAGAATTAGAAGAATGATTTACTGTGTCTCCACCCTACTCCCTGGTTATAGAAATTGGAAGGACCATAATGGTCAGCTAGACCAACCCAGTTTTTGGGCATGTAAGGTAACTGAAGCCCAGAGAAATGAAATAATTTGACCAAGGTCACAAAAGTAATAAGGTCCTCTGAGTTATCATTCCATCTTTAATGTACATATTTAGATGAATGTCTTACCTGTTGAAAAAGGCATGAAATAGTCGCTCTTCTTAAAGTTGCCACTTTCATCCAGGAAGTGACCTGGGTCAAACTGGTCTGGATTAGGGAACTCTTCATCATCATACAGAATAGAAGACAGCAATGGCATGATGGTGGTTCCCTGAAAAAAAGAGATACAAATAAATAATTAGAAAATAAGAACCAAAGAATGTTGGAGCTGAAAGAGAATTTAGAACTATCACCTAGTCAAAACCCCTGATTTTTAAGTATGGAAAGAGCCATCTTTTTAAATACCTCTTCTGATAGTAAGTTAGAAAGTCTACAATACTATTACGAGAGATGAAACTGAACTTTGACACTTGAGGAGTAGAATCAATAGTGATGAGTAAAATACAAAAGGAGGCAGATTTCAGATTAAAAAAAGTTAATAAAATAGCTTTCAATCATTAGATCTATCAAAAGAGGAAAGAGCTGCTTGGGTGGACAATAAGCACACCAATCATGGATAAGACCAAGCAGATTCCAGATGATCTGAAGAGACAGAAATTAATTGTGACCTATGTCAGGATGTTGAAGAATAACATAATGTCACACAGACAAATAAGGCAAGAGCTGATAAACAAGTTGGGAGCTCTTCTTGAAGATGAAGAAACAAGATGTTCTGAGGAAGAAGCACTTGTTTGTAGTCTAAAGAATGGTAAAGGAAGTTCACAGGTGTTATCTGGCAAGACATCCAGGAAGAAGAAAAGAAGAACAGTTGGTGACTCCCTGTAGAAGGATACTGAACCAATTGTTTGCTGACAATAACTAGAATGGATAGTTCTGGGGCAGCGAGGTAGCACAGTGGAAAGAGCACAAGCCCTGGAGTCAGGAGGACCTGAGTTCAAATACAGACTCAGACACATAACACTTACTAGCTGTGTGACCCTGGGCAAGTCACTTAACCTCATTGCTTCACACACACTCACACACACACACACACACACACACACACACACACATGCACAAAAATAGACAGTGTTGCCATATTCCAGGAGCATATGTCCAAGAGATAGTGGAGAACCTTACAAAACAAAGGATACAACTACTACCCACATCTGGTGATTCACATGAGCAAAAATTATGATACTACCATAAATCTGGGAAGCATTTCCAAAGGTTTTGACATTAAGGGAAAAAAACCCTAAAGACTTTAGGAGCACAGGTGGTGTATTCATTATGGTTGTAATTGGAAACAAAAGATTCAGAAAGTTAATGCAGATTTCAGAAGTGGACATCTTGTAAGAAGGTGTTTAAAAATGGGATTTGGATTTCTGGACCACATCTTAGTAAAAATATAGACATGATGAACTCCTGACCAGGAGTGGAATGATGCATCTAGCAAAGGCTGGAACGGTGATGATTTTGATTTATTACAAATATAGTCAAAAGGCTTTTTTAATGCTTAAAGTGCTGTTAAAAAAAGGTGGATTGGGGATTTTAAGACAAGGAAGCAAATTTGACCTCAAAGGCATAAATAGGGCTTGGTATGATGAGATGCTTAAGAATACTGAAGTCCTGGAAAGACTATAACTTATTTAAAAGAAAGCAGATAGGAAAAAGAGAGTGGGGTAGTATATATTAAGAAGAAACACTCGTGTGAGTTTATTTAGGGAGCAGAGGAAAGAAGAATGATGAGAAGCATCTAGGTAAAGAGAAATGGAGACAACATCAAACTGGCATTGTCATTACAATATGCTACAGAATATTTGGATAGAAAAAAGTTTACAAGGAATACAGAAAACAAATTATAAGCTCTGGAGGTTAGACATGATATAGCAGTGATAGAAGACTTCAATTATCCTTTCGGATCCTAGAGTTTCACTTCCATCAAAAACAGAGCAGTTTGTAATTCCATGATTTTCTTAATGATAATTTCATCCTGCAATTATAGTGGAACCAGTTCTCACCATCTGAGAGGAACTTGGATAACAAAGATGTGAATAGAGATCTGCAGATCCCCTGTGGCACAACATTCTTCCTCTGGAGGGATCATGCTGTGTTTCAGGATACGCAATCACACTTTACACACTTTCGGTGCACACTTATGGATGGTAATAAGGGGAATTTTTGGGAAAGTGACCGTCCATCTTAGAGTTTATACAGGATCAACTAAGTGGCCCAATGGGGAGAGTACAATACTTGGAGTCAGAAGGAACTGATCAGGCCTCAAACACTCACTAGCTATGTGACCCTGGCCAAATCACTTACCCTGTCCTAGACTCAGTTTCCTTATTTGTAAAATGAGAATGATAACAGCACCTACATTTCAGCATTGTTATCAGGATGAAAAGGGATAATATTTGTAAATTGTTTCACAAGCCTTAATGGTAGCTATTATTATTATCACAAGAAAGAGAAGAGTTAAGTTTCTCAACACACAAAGAAAAAGAATTCTGGTGATGGAAGAAAAAGGAACATTCTCTAAAGATACCAATGTGGATAAGGTAGCCAGGTAGTGCAGCGAGGAGCCTGTTAGACCTGAAGTCAGGAAAGCCTTCATACAAATCCTGATTCATACATTTATTTATTGCGTGACCCTAGGTGAATCAGGGGGTCTCTTTAAGACTTAGTTTCCTCACTTGTAAAATGGGGATAACAATAGCAACTATTCCCACAGAGTTGTTTTAAAGAATAAATGAGATCATCTATGTAAAGCAAATCTCAAAGTACTTTATAAACAATAGTTATTATTATTATAGGGAATTCACCAATTAACTTAGATTTTTTGAGGGTAAGGAAGAATAAAAGAAGCATGTCACAGTTCCATAGTGACAGAAGTGATAAGGACTAAAATGCACAGAGGCTGATGCTGCAAACAGAGCACTACAAGAAGAGATTTTTTGGGGGGTGGAGCCAAGATGGCAGAGTGAAAGCAGTGACTTGCTTAAGCTCTTCCCCAAACCCCTCCAAATACTCATAAGAAATGGCTCTAAACAAATTCTGAAGAAGCAGAACCCACGAAAAGACAGAGTGAACAAATTTCTAGCCCAAGACAACCTGGAAGATTGATCAGAAAGGTGTATCACGCCAGGCTGGGATGCAGCTCAGCTTGGGTGCTCAGGCTGCAGGGAACCTGGAGCAGGCCTCAGAGGAGTGAATCACAGGCAGCTGTAGAGGTTTCCAGACTCCTCAATCAACTAATGCCAAAGACAACTTAGAAGGTCAGCGGGAAAAGTCTGTTTCTCTTGATGCTGAGAAAGGAAGGCGGGTTCTCAGCTCCATTCCCCAAGAGCCTGGCCCTGGGGGGCCATGCAGCTGGTTCCCGAGCTTCTGGCTCACAGACTGAGGGGAATCCAGTGGCTGATCAGAGAAGGATCGCAGGGATCTCTTTGCCAGTGTTAAGGCAGGAATCTCTTGCTTTGCCTGTGTTTGGATCTGGGTCACAGTTCTAGGAGGCGGTGCTGGGGTGGGAGGAATGCTGACATGGTGGAGTTTGTACTGGCTGTGGAAAGGATTGCCTCTTCACTGTCACATGACAGAAAGGAATACTTGTGGTCACAGGCTAGGAAAGGAGTAAACACCTCAGCCATTATCATACCACCTTGGAAGAACTGAAAATTTGCAGGTCCCTAAAAGATCTATGAAAACAGCTGTACAAACACCTGAAGCTTGGGACAGTACATTCTCCACATTGAAGCAGACTCTTAGCTTAACAAAGAGTTTCAAACTCAAGTAATTGGCCAGGATCATGAGCAAGCAGTGAAAAAAGAGTCACACTATATTACCTTACTTTGGTGAAAAAGAAGACCAAAATATACAACCAGAAGAAGACAACAATGTCAAAGCTCCCACATCCAAAGCTTCCAGGAAAAATATGATGCAGTCTCAGGCCTTGGAAGAGCTCAAATGGGATTTTGAGAAGCAAGTAAGGGACGTAGAGGAAAAACTGGGAAGAGAAATGAGAGTGATTGAAGAAAATCATGAAAAACAAGTCAGCAGCGTGCTAAAGGAGACCCAAAAAAATACTGAAGAAATTAACACCTTAAAAAATAGCCTAACCTAAATGGCAAAAGAGGTACAAAAGCCAATGAGGAGAAAAACACCCTAAAAAGAAAAGTTGGCCAAATGGAAACAGAAATCCAAATGCTCAATGAAGAAAATATTTCCTTAAAAATTAGGATAGAGGAATTAGAAGCTAGTGACTTTATAAGAAATGAAGACACTGTCAAACAAATGCAAAAGAATGAAAAATTAGAAAACAATGTGAAATATCACATTGGAAAACCAATGGGCCTGGAAAATAGATCCAGGAGAGAGAATTTGAAAAGTATTAGACTATCTGAAGCTTTGATCAAAAAAAGAGCCTAGACATCATCTTTCAAGAAATTATCAAGGAAAACTGCCCTGATATATTACAACCTAGAGGGCAAAATAAAAATTGAAAGAATCTACCGATTCTCTTCCTGAAAGAGATCCTCAAAGGAAAACTCCTAGGAATATTATAGCCAAATGCCAGAGTTCCCAGGTCAAGGAGAAAATATTACAAGCTGCCAGAAGGAAACAATTCAAATACTGTGGAAACACAATCAGGATAACACAAGATTTAGCAGCTTCTACATTAAAGGACCCCAGGGCATGGAATGTAATATTCCGGAGGGCAAAGGACATAGAATTACAACCAAGAATCACCTACCCTGCAAAACTGAGTATAATCCTTCAGGGGAAAAAATGGTCTTTCGGTGAAATAGAGGACTTTCAAGCATTCTTGTTGAAAAGACCAGAGCTGAATAGAAAATTTGACTTTCAAATACAAGACTCAAGTGGAAGATAAAGAGGTAAACAGGAAAGAGAAATCATAAGAGACTTATGAAGATTGACCTGTTTGCATTCCTGCATGGAAAGATGATATTTATAACTCAGAGACCTTTGTCAGTATTAGGGTAGTTGAAGGAAAAATAAATTATATTATAGATAGATAGATAGATAGGTAGACAGACAGACAGAGAGATAATCAGAAGAAGGCACAGGGTGAGTTGAAGATTAAGGGTCATATCTGGAGAATAAAATTAAGGGATGAGGGAGATTATACTTGGAGAAGAAGAAAGGGTGAGGTAGAATGGGGGAATTATCTCACAAAAAAAACCAGAAGAGTCTCTTACAGTGGAGGGGAAATGGGGAAGAGAGGGAATGAGTGAATCTTATTCTCACAGGATTTGGCTTAAGGAGGGAATTACATACACATTCAATTGGGTATGGAAATTTGTCTTACCCTGCAAGAAAAAAGGGGAGAAGGGGACAAGAGAGTAAGGGGATGATAGAGAGGAGGGCAGATTGGAAAAGGGTAATGAGAAGAAAATACTTCTAAGGAGGAACAGGATAAGAAAGAAAGAATAGAATAAATGGGAGGGCAGAATAGGATTAAGGGAAATAGAGTTAGTTTTTCACAACACGTCTACTATGGAAGTGTTTTGCGTAACTGCACATGTACAACCTTTATTTAGTTGCTTGCCTTCTCAGTGAGGGTGGGTGGGGATGGAGGAAGAGAGAAAATTTGAAACTTAAAATTTTAAAAACATATGTTTAAAAAAATGTTTTCAGAAACTACCAGGAAGTAAGAAATATAGGAAATGGGGTACAGATGTCTATCCTGTTCTACAAGAAAATAGAAGGGGAAGGGTATAAGAGAGTGGGAAGAGAAAGAAAAGAGGACAGAGTAGGGGAAGGGATATTCAGAATGCATACCATCTTGGGGTGGGGGGAAGGTTGAGACGGGGTGAAAATTTGGAACTCAAAAACTTGTGGAAATGAATATTGAAAACTACAAATAAATAAATTTATATTTAAAAAAAGGAAGAGATTTTTTAAAACTATGTTGTGAAAAAGAGGAGGATTAAAGAAAGGACAAACCCACAACCCAGAGGCTTAAAGGACAAGGATAACAAGTGACAAGAAAAGATGCATAACTTCTCAATTTTTCTTTTGCTTCTTTTTTTTTCTGACCAAGGGAATGATCTTTGAACTGAAAAGAATGGAATAAATAAATAGATAGAGCTAACAAGGATAGAATACCCCAGGGAAGTAAGGAGAAAATTAGGGACATCTAGACACCTTACCAAGAGAAATAAAGTGAAAAAAGCACACTTCAATCTGCACTCAGAGTCTAGAAGATATTTCTAAAGAGATCATTAATCTAGCAAAGGAAGTAATGAGGCAATGATTTGAGAAAAGGAGGTAGTGATCACAAGGATCTGCAGTGGAATCATCATTATTTCATTTTTTGAGAATATTAATAAACTGGTAGATCAGGAGAATGACATACATAGACTTTTCTTAGATTTTAGCAAAGCATTTGATAAAGATTTTCGTGCTCTTCCTCTGAAAGTGATGGAAATATACAGGTTAGACTATCACACCACTAGGTGGATTGAAAACTGATGACTGACCATATACTAAGGGCAATTATTGAAGGTTCAAAGACAGCTTGGAAGTAGTACTGTGGTCTCCTCAGCTCACAAATGAGGATTGTATTCCTTCTGTGAATCATATCTTAGGAGGACGCTGAAGAGCTGGAGGTACTCAAGGGAGGGCAACCAGGATGGTAAGAATAACAAGTCCATGCCACGTGAGGATGGGTTGAAGGAAACAGGGATATTTAGACAAGAGAACAGGAGACATAACAGAACAGGAGACATAGTAGCTGATTCCAAGTGTTTCATGGAGTTTTACTAGAAAGAGAGAGGAACTTTGTTCTGTTTTTTCTGGGAGTCAAAACCAAGAGCAATAGATTAAAGTTACAAAATTGTCAACTTAGGCTTAATACAAGATAAAACAAATTCTCTGTCCAAGATTAGAATAGAATTTCTCAGCAACAAAGTGGTTCCACCTCGAAAATCTTTAAGCAAAGATTAGATGACCACGAGGTGAGCATACAGTAGATGGAATCCTTTTTCACATTGGGAATGGACACTATGACCACTGAAATACTTTCAAATTCTGAAATTCTGGGACTACTTCTCAGGGATGTGGGTGGGCCTGAGGTTCCTTCTAACTCCAAGATTCTAGATTTGAATGAGACAGTATAAAATCTTGTGTTATTGAGAAACTCTTCTGACCCTGGGGATAAGATATTGTCTAAATTGAACATCTTCTGACACCACATGGGGCAGGCTGGTGGGAATGAGGTCAATGTATCGCTGTGTCTCATGTATCACAGCATTGCTGTAAGGCATGTTGTTTCTGTCCTCATGCAGGGACTTCGATTTCAGCCAATCACAGAATCAATTTCTTCATGAAGTTTTCCTGTCACAATACAAATGAAAATTTATCTTAAAAGTAGAGATAAAAGCTGCCTTTGCTCATATTTTCTCTGATTTTTCACTGAGTTACATTGATAAATAATACACTTGACTGATATTTCAATAGATAGAGAGAGATGAAAATTCCATTTTAGACACTTTTTAAAAAAATATAAATTTATTTATTTTTAGTTTTCAATATTCACTTCAACAAGTTTATGAGTTTCAAATTTTGCCTCATCTCACCCTCCCCCCACCCCAAGATGGCATGTATTCTGAATACCCTTCCTCTAGTGCGTTCCTTTCTTCTATTCTTAACCCCTTCTCTTATCCACTTCCCCTTCTATTTTCCTGTAGGGCAGGATAGACTTCTATACCTCATGTCCTGTATTTCTTATTTCCCAGTAGCATGTGAAAACATTTTTTTAACATGCTTTTAATACTTTAGGTTTCAAACTTTCCTCTTCCTCCCTCCCCACCCACCCTCATTGAAAAGGTAAACAACTCAATATAGGTTATATATGAGCAGTTATGCAAAACACTTCCATAGCAGACATGTTGTGTAAAACTAACTCTATTTCCTTTAATCCTATCCTGTCCTCCCATTTATTCTATTCTTTCTTTTGACCCTGTCCTCCTCAGAAGTATTTCCTTCTGATTACCCCTTTCCCAATCTGCCCTCCTCTCTATCATCCCCTGCTCTCTTGTCCCTTCTCCCCTTTTTACTGCAGGGTAAGTCAGATTTCCACACCCAATTGAATGTTATTCCCTCCTTAAGCCTAAGCCTATGAGAATGATTCACTCATTCCCTCTCACCTTCCCCTGTTACCCTCCACTGTAAGAGACTTTTCTGTTTTTTTTTAGATAATTTACCCCATTCTACCTCTCCCTTTCTTCTTCTGAGTATCATCCTCTCTCATCCCTTAATTTTATTCTCCAGATATGACCCTTTAATCTTCAACTCACCCTGTGCCCTCTATCTATCTATCTATATATACATACACATATATTTTTTTCCTTCAACTACCCTAATACTGATAAAGGTCTCATGAGTTTAAATATCATCTTTCCATGCAGGAATGCAAACAGTTCAATCTTAATAACTCTCTTATGATTTCTCTTTCCTGTTTACCTCTTCATGTTCCAGTAGAGTTCGTATTTGAAAGTCAAATTTTCTATTCAGCTCTGGTCTTTTCAGCAGGAATGCTTCAAAGTCCTCTATTTCACTGAATGACCATTTTTCCCCTGAAGGATTATACTCTGTTTTGCTGGGTAGGTGATTCTTGGCTGTAATCCTATCACCTTTACCCTCCAGAATATTATATTCTATGCCCTGTGGTCCTTTAATGTAGAAGCTGCTAAGTCTTGTGTTATCCTGACTGTGTTTCCACAGTACTTGAATTGTTTCATTCTGGCAGCTTGTAATATTTTCTCCTCGACCTGGGAACTCTGAATTTGGCTATAATATATCTAAGAGTTTTCCTTTGGGGATCTCTTTCAGGAGAAGAATCGGTGGATTCTTTCAATTTCTATTTTGCCCTGTGGTTCTAATATATCATGGCAGTTTACCTCAATAATTTCTTGAAAGATGATGTCTAGGCTGTTTTTTTGATCATGGCTTCAGATAGTCCAATAAGTTTTAAATTCTCTCTCCTGAATCTATTTACCATGTCAGTTGTTTTTCCAATAAGATATTTCACATTGTTTTCTAATTTTTCATTCTTTTGCATTTGTTTTACAGTGTCTTGATTTCTCATAAAGTCACTAGCTTCCAATTGCTCTATCCTAATTTTTAAGGAAGTATTTTCTTCATTGAGCAGTTGGACTTCCTTTTCCATTTGGCCAATTTTTCTTTTTAGGGTTTTTCTCCTCATTGGCTTTTTGTACCTCTTTTGCCATTTGGATTAGGCTATTTTTTAAGGTGTTATTTTCTTCAGTATTTTTTTGGGCCTCCTTTAGCAAATTGTTGACTTGTTTTTCATGATTTTCTTCAATCACTCTCATTTCTCTTCCCAGTTTTTCCTCTACGTCCCTCACTAGCTTCTCAAAATCCCATTTGAGCTCTTCCAAGGCCTGAGACTGTTCATATTTTTCCTGGAGGCTTTGGATGTGGGAGCTTTGACATTGTTGTCTTCTTCTGGTTGTATATTTTGATCTTCTTTTTCACCAAAGTAAGATAATACAGTCTGACTCTTTTTGCTCTGTGTGCTTATGATCCTGGCCAATTATTTGAGTTTAAACTCTTTGTTAAGGTAAGAGTCTGCCTGCAATGTGGAGAATCTACTGTCCCAAGCTTCAGGTGTTTGTACTGCTGTTTTCAGAGATACTTCTAGGGACCTGCAAATTTTCAGTTCTTCCAAGGCGGTATGATAAGGGTGCGGTGTTTACTGCTTTCCTAGCCTGTGACCAAAAGTATTCCTTTCTATCCTGTAACTGTGAGGAGGGCTCCTGTTCCCAGCCACAAGTTCCTCTATGCCAGCGTTCCTCTTCACCCCAGCACTGTCACCTAGAACGTGATCCAGATCCATACATGGGTAAAGCAAGAGATTTCTGCCTCAGCATTGGCAAAGAGATCCCTGCAATGCCTCTCTGATCAGCCACTAGATTCCCCCTCAGTCTGTCATCTAGAAGCTCAGGAAGCTGATGCCCTCCCCCATGGCCATGCTCTTGGGAATGGAGCTGAAACCCTGCTTTCCTCTCTGAGCACCACAGAAACAGACTTTTCCCACTGACGTTCTAAGTTGTCCCTGGCAACTGAGGATTGAGCAGTCTGGAAACCACCACAGCTGCCCACAATTCAGTCCTCTGAGACCTGCTCCTGGTTTTCTGTGGCCTGCGCCCCAGGCCACACTGCACTGCACTCCCATCCTGGGGTGATACACCTTTCTGATCAATCATGTAGGTTGTCTTGGGCTGGAAATTTGTTTCACTCCATCTTTTTGTGTGTTCTGGTGCCTCAGAATTTGTTTAGAGACATTTTTTATGAGTATTTGGAGGGTTTGGGGGAGAGCTTAAGCAAGTCACTGCTTTCACTCTGCCATCTTGGCTCCACCCCTCCAGTTTAGTCTCTTAAACTAGCTGAGCATCACTTAAGGCACCTATGTCCCATGCCCATAAGAAAAGGTCAGGTGTCCTTAAATAAATGAAGCCAAGTACACTTGATGTAGGAAATGAGGAGGGTTCTCATCTGGACCTGTTCTACAACTTAATATGACCAACCATATGCCCAAGGTATTTCCCTCTGCAGCTGTAGAGTGACAGGAATCCAGAGGCACCAGCTCCTTCTGTGGTCAAGTAGCATCAAGAAGCTATCAGGAACCAGTGCCTTCAATCATTCAGTTCTTCCCACTTCTAGCACTGGGCTCCAGTCTCTATTCACTTCACTATCTGTGTGGCTACCTCTAATAATAACTCACAATTATATACCACTTCACTAAGCAAGGTGGAAGTAGTGGTGGAGAAGGAGGAATAAGTAAACTTGAACATGTAATGACTTAAATACATTAAAATGGCAATAAAAAAGTTTCCAAGGAAAGTCTCAAAAGGACCAGGAACCCCTCTCATGTGGATTAAATTGTATGTGTTATTATCCTTTATCCCACCTTCTATCTCAGGGTATTTGAGGAGAAGCAGGAGTCCATATCTCAGGGTGGTGCTGGTTGTCTCTGTTCCTGCAGCAATAGTCACTTATAGTGTGGACCAAGTTTTCAATGGTAAATTCAGATTGTGGTTGTTGCTTTTCCTAAGAATGATTTGGTATGATTAATGGAAAAGTAAGAGAGGCAGCAGGGCAAATGGAAAGCATAAGGATTTGGAAGCAGAGGACCTTGGTTTAAATCTAAGTTCTGATATTTTTTTTTAATGTTGGGGGGAGGCAAACTGGGTTCAATGACTTGGCCATGGTCACACAACTAGTTAAGTGTCTGCGGCCAGATTTGAACTCAGATGCTCTTAACTTCAGGGCCAGTGCTCTATCCACTGTGCCACCTAGTTGCCCCCAACACACCACCAGCTCTATCATTGACCTTAGACAAGTCATTTAACCATTTTATGTTTCAGTTTCCTCATCTGTAAATGAGGGAGCTGGATTCAATTACCTCCAAGATCCATTTCAGTTCTAAATCTATGACCCTGTAAATAAATTAAATTGAGCAACACAATCCAAAGCAGAACAAGTAGCTAGCAATTATGAAAGCATTTTGGCCCTTGCATCTCACATATGAGAGAGAGACAGAGAGAAGAAAGATACGTGGAGGATGGGGGATATATACAGACAGACAGACAGACAGAAAGAGACTAGACCTGCAATATCATGGCACAGGTTACTTCCAGGTAAAAAAAAAATCTGTCTGCCAATGCAAGTCTGCACTTTCTCTGAAAAACTTAAAGTTTCTAGAGAGTTGCCAGCCCTAGGGCACTATAGTGTCAAGTGATTTGCCCAGGATCACATAGACTTTTTGTGTCAGAGGGTCTTAAACTCAGTTTTGCCTGGCTCTGAGGGCAGCTCTTTATGTGCTACAACAGGAGGGTCAAACTCAGCTCTCAGGCCTCAAGCCACCAACAAAACGTGTGTGGCTGAAACCACATTAAAATGTAATTGGGAAATGTTTAGTAAAATAAATACAGATATAATACTACATAGAGAATGTTAATTTCTGCATTTTCTAGTTAATATGAGGCCTACCAGGATCCATTTCTATTCATGTTTGACACATACTGTATGATACTAACTTGCAAGATATCTGTGCTTACATATTATATATCATTCATATCTGTGGGTATACACAAGCAGCTAGGTGGTGCACTGGGTTGAGTTTAAATCTGGCTAACTGCCTGTGTGATCCTGGACAAATCACTTAACCTTGGTTACCTCAGTTTCCTCATCTATAAAATGAGCTAGAAATGGAAAACCACTCCAGTATCTTTGCCAAGAACACCCAAATGGAGTCATGAAGTGCTGGACTGAACTGAAATGACTAAGCAACAAATGCACAATGACTGCATGTAAGCTCTTGTTTTTCTTGTGGATTAAATTCTGTTATTCTACGTTTACTGAGATGAACAGGATTTATTAGTTTAGCAAATAAGGAGGAAAAAAATTATCAACTTCCATATATATAACAATTAATGCAAAAAGGATCCATGTATTTTCCCATTTTATCCTCATCAAAATACTGTGATACAGTTAGTGCATTATTATTGTCATTTTACTAATGAGGAAATTGAGGTGGTAAATGCTTTGCCCTTGACAATGAGATGTTGATATGAGGAAAACTCACAACTGAGACCAGAAATTGAATATATAACAAATAACCAATGGACTAAAGATAAGAAAAGTAAAAACACAGGAAAAAGCAGGCAGGTGCTAGGGCATAATTCAAGTTGAAGTCAACTAAGGTCTATGCTCACTGTGAGTGTGGTGGTGGGGAAAGGATATGGAATTCTGAAGATTCTCACACATGAAACACAAGAGACTACTGTACATATTAGTTCTAAAAATCTCTTGCTCTGGTCTACATATTTGCCCTCTCCCACATTCCTCATCTACCAGTGGAGTAGGAATCTGTGGGAGAATATACCCTTATGTGCATAGGTTGATGAAGGAAGGATTTTCCTGGTCAGTTATGTTGACACATTGCTAAATTAAATGTTTCTGAATTAATGTGTTTTTTGGTTCATGTGGTAAGAAAACCATAAGTCATGACCTCAGAGCACATTTATTGCTTAAGTAGGTCATTGATCCATTTCAGCATTCCATCAGCATATCTTTTACCTTCTCCATGTTTCTCTGGTACTTTCTGGGTTTCATTTACTCCATATGAATTACATTAGCATATTGTTTTATTCTAGTTTTGCTTCTAATTCGGTGGATTTTTTTTTCTTTATGCAACTTTTCAATGATTTTTCTTTCTTTTTGTTTTGCTCTTTGTTGTTTATGGAATGGTGGAAAGTGAGAGCCTCTTACTCCACTATCTTGACTGTAAAACCCACCAACCTCCCCCTAGTACTTACCACAGCAGCCCCTCCATTCCAATTAGGCTGCTCAGATTAAAGTTCCCTATTCCACTGTCTTTGTAGAGTCTTGAAATGTCCTGCCCAGTCCTCACTGTTAAGCTCTGGGACCTCCTTCAAACCCAGACTAAAACCTAACTCTTCCAGAAGGAAGTCTTATGTTAACCCAGTCCAAATATTATCTTTCTTGCTAATTTCAAATTCCTTCATCACTTAAATCCTCAATTTTAATCTATTTTGGCTTTCCTTACACATTCCTGATAATTATTCTTGTCCTTACATGGGCTTTCTCCTGTCTGTTGGGTTAGAAATTCATCAGGGCTAGGACCCTGTCTTCTCATTCTTCTCATATAGTGTTCTGGCCATATTATGATTAAAATATGATTATTTACTGCTCTATGTTTGTGAATGTGAATGTCAGCCTCTAAGACACAAGCCATTTCACCTACAAAAGTGAGATTCAGACCTGCTGCTGACACTCTACCTGCTCCATTTTCATCAGGAAACAATCAATAAAGTCCCGAGGATTGCTGGGATCCAGTGTTCTTTGGTGTTCCTTCACTTCTTCCAAAATAAATTCAAGTATTGATTGCATATTTTTAACTGCTTTGTGATGAGATCCAGGGAGATAATGCACTAGAGATGGAAAAGAATTGTAGACCTAAAAATACTTTATTAGAAAAAGAAAATAATTTTCTACTTAGCACTTGGATCATGTTGAGAATACGGCTGAGTAAGGGTGGGACAAGTGCCCTTTGGAAAATAGTGACTTTTCTCATCATTCCTAGAAATGCCCTAAAAATTAGCATCTGTTCCTTGGTTGCCTGAAACTCTTTGGCTTTCACTCTCAATTCTTACTTCCAACGGAAAAGTTCTCATCCTTTCTCATTTTAAGGTCTTCTAAGAGCTCAGCCTCCACCTTCCATTGGGACAGCTAACTCATCTTCTAACCTGATCCAAATTGGGTGCACAAGGGAAAAGTCAGCTTGTCTCTAGTAACATGAATTTAACATTCAGTCCTGTGACCAGTGGGTGAACTACTCCAGGGAGGGGCCTTATAATGTCTGTCAAATCAGACCACATAGGGTGACCTTTTCTGTCTTTAGTCCTTGTCAATAAAGAAGAAAATGGGAACCCATTTCCAACATGGCACTATTGTACCTCCCAATGGAATGAATGATGAATTCTAGCCTAGCTGCTTGTAGTAGTTTCTTTGAAGTAATTTAAAAAAATATTCTGAGCTCAAAGAGAGACACTGGTCTCACCTTCATCCATGGGGAACTTATGATCTTGACATTTTCATTCAAAAGCTTCATTAAATATAGAAATTTCTGGTCTTTATATTCAAAACATTTCTGGAAAATGATAGAGCAGATTACATTGCAAGGAGCAACTCAAGGATGAATGTGGGGTCACATGGTAATCCTAAAGGAGAAAGAGAGAAAGAAAGACTTTAATACTGCCATTGTGATAGAAAGGAAGATTTGCCTGCCTTTAGGTAGGACCTGACTGTCCCTTCTAGTTTACATTCTAGCTTGGACAGCAAGGTTGAAAATAAACCACCCTTTATGAAGCATCTGATTTCATCCACATGAGAATCCTAAGTGCAAATAGGATAATTTCCATTTTATAGGTGAGGTTGCTGAGGCTCAAGAAAATCAGTGATTTATGTGCCACAGCTAGGAAGGATGAAGATGTGGAATGCAACCCAAATTCTCTCCTGTCCCCAAGTAACTGTTCTTCTTACCATGCACCATCCCTTCCCATTTCTAAATCCATATTCATCACCTCACTATAACCAACTTTTACTTTCAGACTTATTCATGTCTATTTTTAAATTATATTTCATTTCATTTCAATCACTTTCCCAGAATGAGGGTTGCAGGCACTGGTCTGGAAGCCTTGCTATTCCAAATGCTCTTAGGTTCAGGGTTCTGGGTTGTCAAAGGATTGATAATGTCAAGGTGGTGATTCTAGGTTTCCTTGACTGGCCTCTTGTCTCTCCCTTAGGGTGCCTCACTGTTTTAGCAAGGCTGGCCCATCTGCCTTATGAATAGCAATTGGCTGGCAGCTGGTGGCAATGGACAGTCCCTTTTCCACAGGAGTTGCTTCCTCAGATGAGAGCTATCAGGGCTGACCAGGACCAGTGGTCTAGCTTGCTGCCACCCCTGTGGCCCTCATGCACATGTACCTATTGGTGGCAGTTATCAGTTGTTGCTAGTGGTAAAGAACAGATGGGCCCCTTCTCCACAAGGTAGCTCCTGTGACGCTCGTTTTGCTGTTTCCCAGCTCTTGGGTTTTCCTGAGCTGCCTCCATCAGGTCAGAGGGGAGATTGTGGTTGAGGTGGTGGCTATGCTAAAGACGCCCAAGGCCAGAGTCTTGGAGATATTCACACTCAGGGGACTGAAGGTGGATGGTGATCCAGCAAAAGAATATTGAGAAGCAAAAATCAGGCCCAAAGAAGAACAGTGGAGAACAGCATGATAGAGGTAAGGGAGAAGAGAGTATCAATCAGCCAATCTGCCAGCAGTCACTTAGCTCTTACTAGGCTCTGTGCTAAGCACCAGGGGTAAGCAGATAATAGTAAAACTTCCCTGCTCTCAGAGGGCTTACATTATAATGAGGGAGGCAATATCTACACAAAAGAGTGGCAAAAGTCCCAGATTACACAGTAGTGGGGAATTGCTGTTCTCAGTGTATTCCTATATTATTGCTGGTGAAATTTTCAGGAGTAGGAGAGCAATAAGCTAATTTAGAGCAACGACTGACAGATCTTTCTACTGCCCATTCCTACCACCCACACACACACACACACACACACACACACACACACACACACACACACACAGAGTACACAGATTTTTGCCTTTTATGGTTTAAAAAGTAGTTATTCCATAGAATTTATGGCATCAGCATCCTCTAGTGTCTAGTGGCCCCCTAAGTTTGAGATTTCATCGAAGGATGACAACCCTTCTGTGGATAGTTTAGACGTGGGGGGAGGGGTGAAAGGGGGAAGCATGAAGGGAAAGAAGTTTCGAAGAAATGCTGCTTAGTCAGCTCATTGAATTTCTGGCAATGTTCTCAGCCCTGCTTGCACTCCTTCGCTTAGTCAGAAAAATTCTGGACTACCCAGAATGATCCTAAAGCAATGCCTTCAGCCCCTGGAGACCCTTTTCAACACCTAGATAGGCTTGGTGAACTGTATGACTACTCTGTTCCACTGATCTAACTTTCTATTTCTTAGTCACTACCAGATAATTTTGATAATTACTATTTTAGAATAGATTTTAAGATTTAGTACTGCTAAACAACCCTTTTTTTAATTAGTTCTTTGATATTCTTGACTTTTTGCTCTTCCAAATGGATTCTGCTATTTTTTCTAATTCAGTAATTTTTTTTTTTGGTAAATTAATTGGGATGGCATTGAATACACAAATTACTTTAGGTAAATTTGTCATTTTATTATATTTGTCCTGCCCACTCACAAACAGTATTTCTCCAATTATTTAAAACTCATTTTACTTTTGTTTATATAGTTTCTGGGTTTCTTTTGGCAGGTGTACTCCCAGGTATTTTGTACTGTCTAGAATTATTTTATTTTTTTTTGTAGGCAATTGGGGTTAAGTGACTTGCCCAGGGTCACACAGCTAGTAAATATTAAGTGTTTGGTCTGAGGCTGTATTTGAACTCACGTACTCCTGACTTCAGGGCTGGTGCTCTGTACACTGCACCACCTACCTGCCCCAGAAGTATTTTAAATGAGGTATCTCTTACTATCTCTTCAACAGGGTTTTGTATGTGACATATAGGAATGTTAATGATTTATGTGGATTTACTTTATATCCTGCTACTTTGATAAAATTGTTGGGGTTTGTTTTGTTTTGCTTTTGCTAAAATAGTTAATTGTTTAACTAATTTTTTATTTGAGTCTTTGGGATTTTTCAAGTTTATCATCATATCATATAAAAAGAGATAGTTTTGTTACCTTGTTCCCTATTCTGATTCCTTCTATTTCTTTTTCTTAAATTCCACTTGGTCATTATATATATTCATTAGGGAAATAGTTCATACTTTGTTTTTCTTTTTCCTCTTCCTGGTTGAAGTATCAGTATCATTTGTTTCAAAAAGAAGAGTTTGGTAGGATGCCTTCTTTGCCTATAATTTCAAATAATTTACTCAGTATTGGAATTAGTTGATCTTTAAATATTAATAAAATTCACTTGTAAATCCATTTCGTATTGGTACTTTTTTTCTTAGGAAGCTCTTTTGTGGGCTGTTCAATTTTTTTTTTTTGTAAAATGGGTCCATTTAGATATTCTATTTCCTCTTCTGATTCTATAGGCAATTTATGTTTTTGTAAATATTCTTCCATTTCACTTAACTTGTTAAATTTATCGGCATAAAATTGGATGAAATAATTCCTCATAATTGCTTTAGTTTCATCTTCATTTATTGGTATATATACCTTTTTCATTTTTAATAATAGTGATTTCATTTTTTTTAAACAAATTAACCAATGTTTATCTATTTTTTGATTTTTTCATAAAACCAACTTCTAGTTTCATTTATTAATTCAATTTTTACATTCAATTTTATTAATCTCACCTTTAATTTTTAAGATTTCCAATTTAGTGTTTAACTGTGTATTTTTTCTTTGTTCATTTTTCTAGGTTTTTTAAAAAATTGCATTGGTCTGTTATTTCTCTACTTTATTGATGTAAGCATTTAGAGATATAAATTTTCCTCTTATTATTCTTTTTATTATGTCCCATAGATTTTGATATATTGTCTCATTGTTGTTATTATCTTTAATGAAATTATTGATTATTTCTATGACTTGTGCTTTAAACCATTCATTCTTTAACATTAGGTTTTGAATCTCCAATTGATTGTTAATCTATGTTTTCATGGTCTTTCATTAAATATGATTATATCACATTATGATCTGAAAAGATACTTTTAATGTTTCTTCTTTTACTATAAGATTTTTATGTCCTAATATATAGAAAATCGTTGTAAGGATACCGTGAAGTGCTGAGAAAAAGATTTATTTCTTTCTCTTTCCATTCTAGTCTCTCCAGAGATCTGTCTATTTTTTGGTTAGATTTCTAGTTCTGAGAGGGAAAAGCTGTCTCCCACTATTATAATACTACTACCTATCTCCATCTGTAATTCATTTAACTTTTCTTTTAAAAATTTAAATATTATAGAATTTGATGCATATACGTGCAGTATTGTTTTTGCTTTATTGTCTATAGTACCTCTTATCAAAATCATTTATCTTGTTTGTCTCTTTTAATTAAATCTGTTTTAGCCATTACTGTCAGATTTCATAAATGCTGACTCTGCATTTTTTGTATCAGCTGAAGTATGTAAATTCTACTCCATCTCTCCATCTTAACTCTGTGTGTATCTCTCATTCTTAAAAGTGTTTCATATAAAAAACTTATTATTGGATTCAGATATTTAATCCTTTCTGTTATCTGTTTCTATTTTATAGGTGAATTCATCCCATTCACACTCACAGTTATATTACTATTTGTGTATATCCCTGTTACCTTATCTTCTCCCTTAACCTCCTATTCTTTATTCTACTCACTCCTAAGAGTCCCTCTCTTGTCCTTCTCCCAACCATCC
>NW_027555888.1:0-26277 GCF_003287225.1 Phascolarctos cinereus
AATAACACCTTCTGAACTCCCACCAAACATTCACTATTTTTCCCTCTTTTAGATATTTTGAGCATCAGTCCCTCAGTGTTTTCAAAACTGTGTTGTCTCTATTTCCATTTAATCTTAGTTGTGTCCATCTGTTCTTCCTGTTTTTGTTTTCTTTAATGGGATTTCTACTTCGTTGTGCAACACATAGAAGACTCTCATATCTATTATCATTGACAGCAAAAAAAAAAGCTTCATGGAAATGACAGGTATTTCCATTTTTCATCTGTTCATTGTACTTTTATTTTTATCCTTAAATTCTTATCAGATGACCTTTCTTAGTGAGCAAACACCAAATATGTTTTCTAGATCCATTTGTCCCTCTACCACATTTCATTGTTTTATGGGGCAATACAGCTCATAATCTTCTGTCATATCCATAAAAACCCATAAAATTTTGCGAATGGTCATGAATATTGTAAGGTGAGATGAACAAGTATCCTACAAGATTGTACAGCTTGGTGCCTTTAGACTCCTAAAACACACATACACACACACACACACACACACACACACACACACACACACACTCTCTCTCTCTCTCTCTCTCTCTCTCTCTCTCTCTCTCTCTCTCTCTCTCTCCCGTGGATAGAGCACTGGCCTTGGAGTTAGGAGGACCTGAGTTCAAATCTGGTCTCAGACACCTAACACCAGCTATGTGACTCTGGGCAAATCACTTAACCCCAATTGCCTCACCAAAAAAAAAAAAAGAAAGAAAGGAAGAAAGAAGGAAGGAAGAAGAGAAGAGAGAAAGAAAGAAGAAAGAAAGAAAGAAAGAAAGAAAGAAAGAAGAAAGAAAGAAAGAAGAAAGAAAAGAAAGAAGAAGGAAGAAGGAAGGAAGGAAGGAAGGAAGGAAGGAAAGGAAGGAAGAAGAAAGAAAAAAAAAAAAAGAAAGAAAAGAAAGAAAGAAAAAGAAAGAAAGAAAGAAAAAGAAAAGAAAGAAAGAAAGAAAAAAAGAAAAAAGAAAGAAAAAAGAAAGAAGAGAAAGAAAAAGAAAGAAAGAAAAGAAAGAAAGAAAAAAGAAGAAAGAAAAAAAGAAAGAAAAAGAAAGAAAGAAAGAAAGAAAGAAAGAAAGAAAAACACACTCGCTTATTTGCTTCATCAAGGAGAAACCTTCAACTTTCCTTCCTCTTAGCTGTAATTTATGTTTGTCTCTGATTTCATTTATAACCTAAATGTCAATATTAATATAATTCATTTCTTTGGGTAGAGTTAGAGCAGCTTGGTGATTGGGCAAGAATCTCATAGGTAGAGTCCCAGAAGCAAACTTAAATCTTACGGACAGTCTAAAAACTTTGAGATTTCTATTCATTCCTTCTCCCTTTCCTGCCATTTTGCCCCAGCACTGCTGAAGTGTAAAGAGGCCACATTGGACTGAGGGTAATTTTGTATTTTCCTTTTTTGTGTGATGTGATGTGACTATAGAATTCATCATCTAGTGGTAGAGTGGCTGGTGATGAGCCTTTCTGTGCTTGGCTACTACCATAGCTAGTTCTTGGACAGCAGAAAGTCTGTCCCCATCTTCAGACACTTAGAACTGTGTGACCCTTGGTAAGGCATTGAATATTGAGGTGTTTGCCTCAGTTTCTTTAACTATAAAATATGGATAATGATAGCACCTACTTCATGATGCTGTTGTGAAGATCAAATTAGATAATCTTTGTAATGTACTTGGCATATAGGAGACATTTAATAGATATTTATTGTCTTTCTTTTCTCCCTCCAAGGTGACTATTTAGAAAATAGTATTCATGTGGATATTTCCATACTGATGTTTGTTTAAAAAGAAAATAGTCACGTAACTTTACAGTGATACAGTTATACATATTAAGTCTTTTCTGAGATACTTTATTATTTTTTTAGCATGATATGCCATGGATATAGAATCCATCATCTAGTTGCCAAGTGCTTGGTGATGAGCCTTTATGTACTTAGCTACTATCATAACTAGTCCTTAGACAGCAGACACAGTCTGGCCTTGAGGTTGTTCTGGAAGCCTTTCCATCACAGTTGAGCTTTCCATACCTTATGCTCCTCTGAAATAGCCTCTGGGAATCCACTGTTACCTTCCTATCATGATGAGGCATTGGAGTAATGACTTGTATGGAGAAGTTTAGCATTATGAGTTGTCAAATGACCTACTACTTCTTCTCTCCTCTCCCGCCTGAACATACACCATCTTCATCGGCTCCTAAAATCATCTTTCTGCTAAATAAGACAACATTTCAGAACTGATTTGTTTTCAAGAAAGTTTTAGCAAACATGCTTTTAGGAAAAATAAATGTGATTAAGATAACTATAGAGAAATGGGACTCATATTTTTTCCATTAACATACCAGAACTTATACATTAAATTAATACTGTCCACTTCCAAGTAGTCACCATGGGAACAATAAATTTAATGCAGTGATGCTTCTAGTGCTGAAAAACTTGGAGCCTTTTCTCTTTAGGAACTGCCTTTAGAGCCTGTAGCAATTGCTTTTTATTAATCTCAATAGTGGAAAAATTTGCTGGTTTTCTTTTAAAGAGTGTAAAGAGGGCTTAGAAATCATAAATGTAATGGAATTCCAGAATTGGAAGGGATCTTGGCCAAACTCTTTAATTTTTTATCTTTTGGAAATAGGATATGATTTTTTCAAAACAGCATTCATTTGCAGCCAAGTCTAATGAGTAAGGTGAGTAACTGAACTGGGTAATTCCATTTGGGGGTCACAAAGTAGGTAAAGTAATAGGACTGATTACAGTAATGGAGAGAGTGGTTTGGAAACTCAATTTCAAAGTAATTCCAAAAGAAGAGCCATACAACTATTTTGAGTAATGGCCACTGTGAAATGGGGGATAATTACAGCACCTACCTCATGATATTGTGCAGATCAAACGGGATAACATTGTAAAGTGCTTGGCACATTGCAGGCATTTAATAAATATTTGTTCCTTTCCTTTCCTCCTCCAAGATGATTGTTCTGATATGTTTTTAAAAAGAAAAGTAGTAGTATTCCTTCATAGTGATAAATTACATATGTCATCTTTTCTGAGGTTCCTTTTTTTTTTTTAGCATAGGATTATAAACTTGGAGTTGGAAGAAACCTTATAGGATATCTGACCAATGCCAATATTTTATAGATGATCAAATTGAGGCTGAGAGATAGTGAATGAATTGACCAAGGTCATACTGGCAGTAAGTAACAAAGCCAGAACCTGAACCTAAGTCCCCTAAATTAAAAACTATCATTCTTTCCACCATACCACACTGGCTTTCATATGAGGAATATTAAAAATTACAAGAATTAAAAAGCAGAAGAGAAAACAGATTCTTCTACATTTATTTTTAAGTTCAGTCTTTGAAAATATATACTCATTCAGAAACACGTAAAGCCAAATTATTCAAGAATTAAGATATATTTTTCTTTTATTCTAATTTTTCTTCTTCAGAATCTGTTAAGCCAATCCCAAATTCTGCTGAGGTCAGTGCTAAATCATCCAAGCAGAAAATAGGGAATACAAAATCAGCTCTCCCTTCCCTCAGGGTTTGCCTATGATATAAACCCGGACAATCTGATTCCATTCTGGAAGGACAGAAGTATTGTCTCCAACAAGATTCAAATATGTGGCAATGAACTGTCCTGAAATGACACACTGAAGTAACTCATATCCCCAAATCCCAGGTTTTAAATTTGAAAATTCTTCCCTAGGCTACCTTGTATATAGCCATATATTTTCTTCTCTGATTCTTTCTCTTTCTTAAAGGTGATTTTACTTATTCTTCAACCTCTTCAAAGTCAAAAACAATGTTTCAGAAAATTGTTTTTCATTATGTGAGGGTTTGGTGCTCAGATAACAAAGAATGATCAGAGAAGATCAACAATAGAAATGATTGTCATATGAGAGATGCACTTATAAAGTTGCCAATTGAATCATGACTTCTTAAAAAATTATTTTATAACTTTGCATTTGCCATCATTTTTATAGATTGTGGGGTTCAAAAGCTTAGTACTCCGGAAGGCATTTATTTCATCGAACTAAAGAATCACAGACCTCTGAAATGGAGAAGACCTCCACTGGCCACCCATAACAGATCTAGGTTGGGTTAGATGGTCTTTAATGTCTTTTCAAACTCTGAGATTCTTTGATACAGGTCAGTCACTAACTTCCTTTCCTTTCTAAATAGGGTAAGCAGGATGATAAGATCAAAGGAGAGCCATAGACTTAGTACACTTTGATTTCAGCAAAACATTTGACAATATTTCATTCCCTCTTGGCTCTGCTTCTGACTTTTTGAAGTTTGCCACCATCCCTCAGCACCTTGGGCCTCAATGCTTTGGAAAATCCATCTTCTGCAGTCTTCACAACCCAGATCATTTTTTTGCTACATAGGTCTTGATCTTTGTTTTGTGAGTTTTTTTCTTTTGGTGAAACCTTCATTTTGGAGAGAAGCCCAGGCCAGCCAATCCTTTTCCCTCCTGGATCAGCTTTGATTTTTTTTCTGGACTTTGACCCATCCCACCCCACTTTCCAGCTCTCTTTTGCCTATTGTTTTCTCTCATTAGAATGCAAGCACTTTGAAGGCAGGGACTACATTTCTTTCTTTTTTGTATTTTTATCTCCAGCACTCAGCCTGTGGCACTTAGTAAGTGTTTAATAAATGTTTGTCTGCTTGGTTTTTTTTTTGCTTTATGTTATCCTTGTAAATACGCCTGGCCATACCTGGACATTGTTCCTCCATCTGCTTACAAGATTTCTAATCTGTCCCAGGTTTATCATCTTAAAATACTCCTTTAATTGCCATTTTGCACTGCTGGAAAACTTCTATCCTGAATAAGATCAAACCTAAGCTCATTAGCCCGGTGTTCTAATCTAAGGAAGCTAGGTGGTGCAATGGATAGAATACTTAGCCTGGAGTCTGGAAAACCTGAGTTCCTCTGACATTTACAAGTTATGTGAGCTTTGGCAAGTCAACTATCCTGTTTGCCTCAGTTTTCTTCACTGTAAAATGTGGATTATAATAGTACCTACCTCCCAGATTTGTAGTGAGGATCAAACAAGATTTTTCTTAAGTACTTAGCTCAATTTCTGGCACAATGCTATATATAAATGCTAGCTATCTTTCAATAAATGATACATCTAACAAATAAAATATTGCCTTCTACTAATCCTGAAGATTAACCCTTTATTCCTTCCAGAATAATATCTTCACAATTCCTCAAACATTTCTCATTCCTAACCATAAAAAATCTTATGCTATTTCTTCTCCCTATAATATACTTATATCTCCTCATATCATACTCATCCTTTAGGATTTAACTAATTTTTAATCCTAGCTTTTTTGCCTCTGTTCCTACCACCCTTATCTCCTATAACTAGAATTACTTAGTCCTAATTCCTGGTTTAGTAGAGTCCCAGGCCTTGGGATCAAACAAGTCCTTAGCTTAAAGAAAAAAGGCATTAAAAAGCCATGAATTAATCTCAGTAGCCTGATTCAAATCATGGTCAGTTTTTGGTGCTGGTCCCGCTCTGACTTTTTACCTTGCTCCTTTAAAAGTCCCTTTGGGAAACTGTTTGGCACTTTGGTGTTCTCACCACTTCTGAGCCAAAAGTCCTCACTTTCTCTGTCAGGAGCTCTCCTTCTTTATTTATATGTTACATACTGCCAAACTACCTAATTCAGTGCTCCACTTACCTTTTAGGACACTCACTGCTAGTCCTCTTGATACTAACCACTCACTAATCTTCTTTAGTAATGCTTAAGCAAATCACTTTTGGAAGCCTTTGCATTTTTAAATACAACCTTATCTCGTGATAACTAAAACCATAGATTTACATCCATGGTACAAAGTAGCAGTTTCTTTCATGTGCTTTAAATCTACCTCTTTAAATCTTAGGGGTATAGTTCTGGAATTCCAAGATTTCTTAATAGCTCTTTAACCACGTCACTGATTGGCTTTTGAAGACCCAAGAGTTTCCAAATATCAGTCTAGGAGTTGCTAGACAGGGTGTTGAAGATAAGGCAGGGTGGGAAGCAGACCTCATTTATCAAAAGGCTTTTGTTTGGAATTCCACTCAGGATTTGGGGAAAACACCCGTTTGGAAACAAAGGTGAAGAAAAAGGGTGGAAACAGCATAGGCTTTGAGGCACCCCAGGCAACACCCAGATATCCTGACTTTTTTCCCCACTCTTGCCAAAATATCATGGCTATTTCTTTGAGCTCTATTAAAGCTTCAGAGTCCAAATATCCCTTGATTCTGCCACATGCAACAAGTTTCCTCAGATGATGAGATAATGCAGCTAGCTAGCATGACATCTGGTATCATTAATGAACTAAATAGTATCTTCCAACTCAAGTAGAATATGCTGACGTGGAACCTTTTTAAATATTTCTAGATAGGATTTGTCATCTTCAACTCTTTGTTGAAAGAAAAATCTTTCTCTACCACCTTACCCCCACAAAAGATGTTAAAATACCTATTACAGAGAACTATTTATTTTCATTGTTATTATAAATTTTAAAGTTTTTGTCATAATGAATAAAGAAATTCTCATCCTTGCTTCCTGACACTCGTCTTCTAGCTTTTACTCCCATCATATCTCTGTGATTAAGCTAAGCACCTTAGCATTGGATTTCCCACCCCAACTTTGTGAGAAATTAAACATCTCAAATCACAGAATGTTACCCTAAGTAGTAAGTCTTAAACTTGTCATGTCATTTTTGTTCTATGGTGGATGTAAGTAAGGTCAGGTCAAAGAACTAAAATGCCCCTAAGATACTCGCTTTAGGTTGACAAAAATAACTCTCTAAAGCTCCAGATAGCAGATATGTTGGTGCCTCCATTCTTTATCTTATAATTTTGAAAAAAAATCAGGTCATCAGCTCTTAAACAGCATTTTACCATGAAGTTATAGCCAATTTTCTGTTGTATGATTTCTTGAGATACTTATATAATGGACATCGCCTGGAGGACTTGTATGGTTCCCCCCCCCCCCATACTACATCTTGTAGGAAGCATTAAACCTACATAGTATGTGACTCTTAGAGGCTTCCTTGTAGATCATGCCAAGTGTTCTGATGTCTCTGGACAAGAAATATTCAAAGTGAAGGTTAGTAGACAAGGGTGCAAAGCCTTCTTTCTCTTCATGCAGTAGACTGCCTCTGCACCTGGTGAAAAATAATTTCCCATTCCCCTAGCACAGATGCCAGTAAATGTTAATGTTGAAGCGAGCAAGCAGCTTCCTGCCCAGCAGGTGATGAAGAGAACTGCAGATAGTGATGGATGGGAACGAGTTTCCTGATGATGTTAAATCAATGAATGAGAATTCTAGCACTCAGATGAGAATTTCAGTGCTCAGTCACACAGGAATTGTGAGTGACTTATATACACCTCATTTCTATACCTACTTATAAAGTTTGAGTAAGTGCCTAAACTTTATTTGTTTCAACATAAGGACCAGAAGCCATTAAAAGTGAGGCTCCACCAAAAACGGAGTTGAAAAGGACTTTTGCCATTTCTTACTTTTTTTTTAGCTTCTCTTTTATCTAAACCAGTTAAACCATTTACTAAGCTAATATCATTTTGGTAAAGGCTTTTGATCAGCAACTTGAAGATTGGGAGTTAAATGGTGACACACCAATGAGTTTAGCAATTTTACCAAGCAACATACAAATAGCTCTTGACCTACATCAAGACCTGAGTTAACCCAACTGCAGAAGACAGAGCCAATGAATGGAAGAAAACTAATTTTCATGAAGATTTTGACAGAGAAGACTAAACAAAATGAATAATACCCACAGCAGTCACAGTCACAGAACATTAGCATGACTAATAGATACCTTTCAAAATATATTGTCATTTCAGTTAGTTTTGAATGTGTTCTTATTGTATTTGCACATTTGGGTGAACTAACGAAACTAAATTGAGTTAGCCACTGGCAGAGAGACACAGACACATATTAAGTTTCTATATGTTGATTAGTAGAGAAGTTTAGTTCCTGGGTTCAAGGAGAGAAAGATTATGGTAAAGAAAACAAAAAAAATGAGGGGAATACAAGGAAAAGGCCATTGAAGGAAAACATGAGGAAGCAACATACAATGGAACAAAAAAGTTTCTAGCTCATGAGCAGTTATTTTAAATGTTTAGAAAGTTACTAAAGAATATAAACTATAGATTCTATAATAGGTTTTAAGGAAGAAATTTAGACTACTGAAAGATGTTATAGGATTTTTTAAAATGAGAATGAAACCAAATGTGAGAGAATTAGAGAATCTAAAAAAGTCAGGGGTATAAGGAAGAAGAAATCAACTGACTACAAAGTCTTGAAAGAATATTATAGGAAAAAACCAGACATAACCACTAGATGAGGCCAGGGGTTGGTCATCAGTGACCTTGGCAAGAATGTTTTCTAAGGAATGTAAAGGCTGGAAGCCAAACTGGGGTGTAGGGTGGGGGAAAGGCAAGAAAGGCCAAAGAGTGGGAGTAAGTTTGAAGGGCAAAGGAATATTGGGAATACTGTAGCAAAAAGAACATGGGCTTTTCAGATTGGTATCAAATTCATATTTTATTGCTAGAAAGCAGGGAAGTACAAACCACATGAAATAAGAATAGAAAATATAGTTAAAGACACATATAGAAAATATAAATCTTTTTTTTTAAATGGAATCGCCTTGGCTAGAGATAAGTAAAAGACTTCAGGATTGGAATTCAATGAGAAATGAAGCATAGGTACAATCAAAAGTTATTTTTATGTAAAAAAACTTAAACATGTTTCAGGGAGGGGTGATTCAATTAAAGTAAGTGATATGATACCCAGTCAATCAATTCTATAAGAAGCCTTAAGACTAAATATGAATAACTTTGATGCACAAGAATCATGTTTGAATAAATCAAGGAAACTTGGTCATGCCCACAGATCATTTATAAATGACCATTAGTTGAGAAAGGTTTCTTTCTAGAAATTAATATGTAGCTTTCTCACACACCTCTGAAGAAGACATACATGAGGTAGAAGGAGGAAAGAGAGGTCTTTGTTTTGACCTTGAAGGGAATGTCTCTATCAGTGAGATCACAGATTCATTTGAATATTTACTAGCTCTTCTGTGTTCTCAATATATTGATTTGTACAATTAGATTTTTGCTGATACACATAAATATAACAAATTGGTAGTGTGTTTGTGTTGTGCCATCTTGGAAAATTGTAAGAAAGGGTTCCCTTATCCTTTAGCAATTGTGCAATAAGTGTTATTATTTAGTCATATCTGACTCTTTATGACCCACTTTTCTTGGCAAAAATACTGGAGTGGTTTGCCATTTCCTTCTACAACTCATTCTACAGTTAAGTGGTTTGCTTGGGGTCACACAGCTAGTAAGTGTCTGAAGCCAGATTTGAACTCAGTTCCTATTGACTCTAGGTCTAGCACTTTATCAACTGCACATCTCAAATTCTTGGCCTTCTGCAATAATGAGTTAGGGTATCTTCACTCAAATGTATCTTCACTTCACTTCAGAGTATCTTTAGTTGAGCATGCTTGTGTTACAGTTTTTTTTTTGCTAGACTTGAAACCTAAGGGCACTCCAACTTAATTACCTTTGTATTCCTTCCAACATTGAGCATAATGATCACTACACAGTAGCTACTGAATGAATAAGTGAGTAATTCAATTAATATAAGGGCTGCTTAAGTAGAATTTGTCACTATGGGGTCAATAAAAACAAAAACAAAGAAAGAAAATTAAGACATACTTCTCCCATGCTTCCTCAATAGTATTTTTAACTACCTGACTACCCCCTGCCACCCAATCTAGATATTTTATACAAGCACACATATCACTGTATATTATTGATGTTAAAATGTGATTTTAAAAATTATGGTATGTTTTAGAACTTTGAGCTTTCTCAGGCTTTTATAAATCTTCCTTCTGGTATCTAAGCAAAGCTAGCTAAACCCATTATATTGCAAACAGTCTGAATCATACCAAAGATTTGAGTACAACTATAGTCATAATAAATAAAAAATAAAACTATAGTATCAAGTAATTGTATCTCGATATAAATCTAGAGGAATTCATTAATTATAAAACTATGTGCACATAGCATATAAGTGTAAAAACAAAGGTATTTTTATACATATCACTGAAAACTTCTGGATAATAGGCCAAGCGACTATAGACTAATTCATACCTTTAAAGAAAATTAATTTAAAAATATATGAAATTCTCCCCCAGGTCTAGGCCATAACATTGAGAAATATGCTAGAAAATGCAAATATATATATATATATATATATATATATATATATATATACCTTTCAAATACCCCAAAAGTAGTGTAGATGGAAAGAGCACTGGATTTGAAGTTAAAGACCTGAGCTCAAATTCTGACCCTGGAACAGTTTACCCTTTGTGACCTAGGAAGAGTTACTACAATTGTATGGGCCTCAATTTCTTCATCTGTAAAATGAAGGAATAGATAGCTGATCTCTGAGGTCTCTTCTAGCCCTGATGTTGTGTTTATGTGGAGTTTTTAACAGGTAAAATTCCTCTTCTGAATTATTAGAAAATCTGCATATTTTGGACCACTAGCTATGGCAAGAAAAATTCATTAAATTCGTAATTCATTAAAATAAATTTTGGGAACAACTAAGTGGTGCAGTGCATAGGGCACCAGCCCTGGAGTCAGGAGGACATGAGTTCAAATCCGGCCCCAGACATATAACACTAGCTGTGTGACCCTGGGCAAGTCACTTAACCCCATTGTGTAGCAAAAAAACAAATGAGAAACAACCCCAAAAAATAATAAATAAATTTCTACTGGTCATTTCATAACTTAATAATAGTTTTGAAAAATATATATTCTGATTTCATAGCATTTTCCTAGAGTAAATTACTCATATTTTTAGGTTAGCTTTGGATGTTAGATATTGATAACTTGAAACAATTAGAAATGTAAAAAAAAATTTTATACATTGGAAAAATCTGACTTCAATCCAAAAAGGGTATAATGAATGGTAATAGTTTTAATTCTTAGTCAATTCATGCACATGCATGCATGCATGCAGGCATAGGTATGTATACACATATACATAATATATGTATATATGTAAATGTGTGTTTGTATTTATATCAGTATCTACTTATTTCATCTTGTAAGTCCCTCATTAAAATATGGAAAATAACCAGTGGCATATGAGTTCTAAAATATCCAAAATGGAACTAATTATCTTTCTCCCCAAGTCATTTCCCTAATTTTCCTATAGCTTTCCAGGGCCCCACTATTTTCCCAGTCACCCAAGTTTACAACTCAGGTGTCACCCTCAACTCTCTCTCACCCCACCCCCATATCCAATTTGGTGCCAAGAACAATGGATTCTACCTTAATAACATCACTTGTATTCACCCCCTTCTCTCTTCTGAAGCTACTACCACCTTGATGTAGGCCTTTATCCCTGGACACCTGTTGCAATAAACTTCTGGTTGGTCTCCTGGCCTCAAGTTTCTCCTCACTCCAGGCCATCTCCACTTATCTGACAAAATGACCTTCCTAAAGTTCAGGTCTGACCAGACCACCCTACTATTCAATCAACTCTGGTGGCTCCTTATTTCCTCTGTGTTCAAATGTAAAATCTTCTGTCTTTTAAAGCCTTTCATAACCTTTCCCTTTCTTACCTTTCCAATCTTTTTACACCTTACTTCCCTCTAGGTTCTCTTCAATCAAGTGGAATTGGCCTCCTTGTGGTCCTTCACACAGATATTTAATCTTCTAACTCTAGACATTTTTATTGGCTATCTTGCATGCATGGAATTCTCTCCCTCTTTATCTGTGTCCTGGCTTCCCTGGTTTTCTTCAAGTGCCAGCTAAAATCTTAACTTTTGTAAGAAGCCTTACTCAATCACCTTGAATGCTAATTCCTTACCTCTAAGATTATGTATACATGCATGTGTGTGTATGTGTGTGTGTGTGTGTGTGTGTGTGTGTGTGTGTGTGTATGGGGGAAAGCATTGGGGTGTGTTTAATGTGTATGTATACACACAAATTAATTATTTTTTAGATTAGTGTACTCCTTTATGGCAGGGATTGTTTTTGCTTTTCTTTATATCCCCAGAGATTAGTGTAATATCTAGCACGTACCATATCTAGCAATATAACTAGTGCATACAATAGCTAGTATAATATCTAGCACGTTTGTACAATATTTAGTGCATATCTAATATCTGAAGGGTGCTAAATATTGATTACTAAATATTTATACCATCGCAATTTATCAAAAGGCCCAGTTTGCTGATGTCACATTAAAGACACTTCATCTAACTCCCAAGAAATATATTAACCAAGAAAAAGAAAACGCAAGGAAACAATTGGCACTATTTAAAGCAACAACAGAAAAATAAACACATCTAAATTAGGCATTGCTAGAGACAGGTAAATAGGTAATTTTCACGAAATACAGAGAGATTACTATTTTGAGACTCAGTTGTGCTGATGATGACTCATTTGGATACTTATCACAAAAATAATACATTGCTTAACTTACAAGTTTGAGGTGGTAGTGGTTAGTGATGATGTAGTAGTAGTAGTTGTAGTTGCAGTGGTACTGACAGCAGTGATAGTAGTAGTAGTAATAGGGGTGGTGGTAGTGGTGATAGTAGTAGAAGTAGTAGTGGTAGTGGTAGTGGTGATAATAGAAGTGGTAGTAAAGGTAGTGATGGTAGTAGTAGAAGTAGTAGAAGTAGTGGTAGTAGCAGTAGTGATGGTAGTAGTGGTAGTAGTAAAAGTAGCAGCAGTGGTGATGGTTGTAGTAGAAGTAGTGGTGGTGGTGGTGGTGGTGGTGGTGGTAGTGGTGTTAGTAGTAGTAGTATCACGTCTCATTAAACTAAAAAAAAAAATCAGATGGGAGATATAATAATCTGTGCCCTAGCAGTGACTTAACTAATAATGGTTATAATCCAGAAAGAGTGGTACTGGCAGACGAAGTCAAGAGCATCTAGTTGCTGCACCCTAAGTACTGTTGACTGGTTCATGAGCCAAAAGGGTTTGTAGAGGTTATCTAATTCAACTGTCTCACTTTACAGGTGAGAGAACTAAGGTTAGAGAGGTTGTCACATTTGCACAGAGTCACACTAGTAATAAGCAGCAGAAGTTGGATTTGAATTCAGATCTTCCTGACTATAAGTATAGCACTCTATCTATTATCCTATACTACACCATGATGTCTTTCAGCACGTTAATTGTTGAGGTGTTGTCTAAGATCAAGGAAGACAAAAGAACATTGGCTGTGGAAGCATATGACTAATGACTTAAGAGCTATAAAGATACTAAAGAACTTTGGCCACTGAGAAGTATTGATATTGCCATCTCAAACAGGTATTAAAACACTGCTGTTTAGCTAGACGGCTCAGTGGATAAAGTGCTGGGCCTGGAGTCAAGACCTGAAATCAAATCTGGCCTCAGATACTCACTAGCCACGTGACTGCTGGCAAGTCATTCAACCTCTGCTTGTCTTAATCCATTGAAGAAGGAAATGGCAAACCACTCCAGGATCTTTGCCAAGAAAAATTCACAGACAGTATTGTGTGTGATGGTCCTTGGGGTCATGAAGAGTTGAACACAAGTGAATGACTGAATAACAAGTTCGGGTAATATGGACCTTTTTAGAATTTCCCAAAGACTACTGCTCTCTATCCTGCTTTGATGGACTATGCACTAGAAATCTAACACTAATTTAAATCTACGGTTTTTATAGAGGAGGAGTTACTTGTCATGAGATTATTAGAGAAATGCCTGAATGAAAAAAAAAAAGTTGCTGACCACATAAAAAAATCAGGAAACAACCAATCAGTGGATAGCCTAACGTGCTGCACTGACACTCATGCAATGTAATGCAAAAAAAAAAAAATGAGGGCCTTCTTGTAGGTAATTCGTGGGAGGACATGGCCCAGGTTTGTACTCCAATGGCAGACATGGAGAGATTGGAGCTTCATTGCAGAAAGGAATGCCCACATTGATGAGATCAGAGCACTTTTGAAGAAATGGAATAATTAATTGAAAGTCATAACTTGGTTAGCACACGCTTTCTACAGGAAAGGAAATGTGCTATTCATGTCTGTTAAAATTTCCTTGTAGTAAAATCTTCTTAATTTATTTTTTACATACTATATATGTTTTTGAGACATTATATGAACCTAGGCCATAGAAAACTATATATGCATATATTATATATGCAATATGGTATATATGTATATTATATATATACATATATATATATGTTTACAAAAAGTGAGTTTTTATTGAAATATTCACATCTTTGGTCACTCTAGCTCTAGGGTCTTGAGTCAAATCTCTCCTGCTACAGGGTATGACAGGCTCTGACTAAGCCTAATAGTAAGCTCACATGGCACCTATGCTCCAATGAGCTGGAAGAATTTATCCAGGAGCTAGAAATGTTGTATGCCATTAGGAATTAATATAATAAGGCGACGAGCTCACAGTCTATGAAAAAAGTTTATTTTTAATATAAATATCTTTTGACAGACTTGGAATACTTACTTTAAAATTTAGCTTCCAAGTTAGAAAACATCTCTAATCTGGTGAACTGAAGTTTCATAATAGGAGACACAGACCAAGTAATCAGTGCTTCTCTGTGCATCAAAAATAGTGGATAATATGCATATATCCCAAGTCTAAATAGCTACTTTCCTAATATAGTTGGGTTTCAAAACTTAGAATTTCCCCATTACAAGAAAAAAATCTGTTGATGTAGGTAGTATAAAAGATTATGCTTATTTTATAATACACTTTTCTGTGGAGATTTTAAAAAAGTTCATCTGCTTTCAATTAACTTGATGATTTTTCCTAACTTCTAAAGTCCCTGATGACTGTCCTAATATTCCTCATTAGACATTTGCTTCCTTGGAAAGTCTGCTTGAGCAACTTGGTTTTAATAGCTATAAATATCAACTTTTTTTCTCATCCTAGCCTATCTGATAGGGTGAGTAGGAAGAAAAATGATGCCTTCCATGCAAGCACTATTAAAGATGAAAGGAGATAGAGAATCATTGTGGAAGGAGCATCCTAGAAGTCAGCAAGGAAGAAACCAGCCTTGGGTTAGAGGTACTACCTCATGTAGCTGCCAAGTCTCTGGCTACCTTAATGAATGCCAGAGTGAGTTGCTGTCAACCTTTCTTTCTACAGGAAATAGTTATGGTAGGCCAGGCTGAAGCCTGGGGTGAAAGAAATAAAATATAACCTCAGGCATCTTCCCTGCTTCTCCCTCTCTTGTGCCAAGATGGTGTATAGATTCAATTCCACTTCTCTAGTTCTAATGAATTATTCTCTAGTAGTAGTAGTAATAGTAGTAGTGGTAGTAGTGGTTAGTAGTAGTGGTAGTAGTAGTAGTAGTACTAGTAGTAGTGATGGTAATAGTTGTAGTAGTAGTAGTAGTAGTAGTAGTAGTAGTAGTAGTAGTGGTTGTAGTGGACTCTCATTCTACATCCCTTTGTGGGAGGCAAAAAGATGTGCAGAAGGAGTTAACTTTTCAGAAAAACTTCTGAAACACTCACACAGTGTAGAGAAGAGTAATTTAAGTTCAAAGTTACAGAGGAAAATGTAATAATCAAACAACTGGCAGCAGGCCACAGGAAAAGATTATTCATGAACCGACTGGATCAGAACATTTAGACGGGATGGAAGCTGTGGGTGGAACCTCACTGCCTACATTAAATAAAGTGGTTTCTGGCACCGTTGTGTGCTTGAGTGGAAAAGCCAAGATGCTGAATTCTCTGTCTGTATACTTTTGTCTTCCCAGACAGTTTCAACAAGGGCAATGGGGGAGGGAGGAGAGAAGCCCGTCTCAGCAATCCCCTTTTACTTACCAAATCCAGGGTGATGAACATTAAGTGTCCATCTGAATCTCATCAGAGTCATGGAAAAAAGCAATCAGCAAATTGCCTGATCCTGGGAACATACTCCTGAAAGAATCACAGTGCTCATCTAGTTTTTCATCCCTGTGTTCATTTTATTTTTTGTCACTTTATTATTTTACTTAATTCATCCATTAAATTTTATCCAGAGTCCTTATCAAATTCTCTGCATGTACCCCCAACAAAATTCCTTTTGTTGACATGAAAAGGCAGTTGAACTTCGATGTACTATAATGGTCTCAGGTCCTGGAAAATTAAAACTGAAGCACACTTCCCTCCTCCCAGGAGAGAGGTGGGAGACTATAGCTGTGGAATGTGGGATAAATGCCCAGATAGATGCAGTTGCTATATTGAATGGTTTTGTTTAAAGGTTTTGCCTTTGTTTTTACAAATAAGGTTTCAGTAGGGGGTAAGGGGTAGTTTAAAAGAAAATCACTGCAGAGAAGAAATAAAAGGAAACAATAAAATTTTAAAACACACAAGCATTCATTGGAACAGCTCATAATAGAATATTGTATCTTACAAATGTAGCAATACTCTGGATTCACTCTACCAAAGAAATACCAGCTACATCTCTCCTCTTCCCCCTACCAGTTTCAAGGGGGTATCTGAGGGGTTGGGAGCATTTTTCTCTAATGCTTTCAGATTCAACACCCGTTCCAGTGTGTCCTCTCTACTTTTACCACCAGCAATTAGTGCCTAAATCCAGTTAACCAATTAAAATTGCTTGGATTTTATAAAGGAATATTTATTTCGCCCCTGTACCAACTAGGTCCTTAGGGAGAGTACACACAGGCATAACATTGATCCCATCAAGTTCACTTCCAAATGTGTCACAGGTGTTGGAGAAATGGAGTCAGTGTCTCAATTACTGGTGGTCTACCTCCTTTGGGTCCCTAGTCAGGGCCTTATTGCTATTTGGAGGTCTTTTCAGTCATTCCTCAGAGCCTTTATGGCTAACTGCAAAACCTGCCATGGGTTCTGCGTTCCCAGCTTCTCGTGGTTCAGTGGTTCATCCTTCTGATCTTTCCAATCTTACAAGGTCATAGCTGTTTCCAATACTCCTTCACCTAAGAGCCAGACAGAAAAAACAAAGAAGAGGCCAAGGACAGGGGCCCATATCCACAGGCCACATGTCAGCTTTGGATAGGCAAGGCCCTAGGGTGTTTCCCTTACAGCACTGTCTTTCTCACCAGAAAGCAGCCAGGCAGAAAAAGAGTCAAACCAAAGCCAGTGTCTCACTTTTGCTGGGCGGTATCCTTCAAATGCACCCCAGTTTCCACTCGACAGGTAGTCAGAGATTCTTCTTCAACTCACGGTTAACAGAATATATGCTATATATGTTGTACAGTTAGGGAATGTATGCTGGGATTGAATGGACAGAGAATCTACCAGAGCCTCAGGCATCTTTTACACAAGGAGAGTTGAAGCGCCTTGAACTGTTTTTCAAGGACATTCATCATTGGGCTTCAATAAGAAATTTCAGTTTTATCTCCCATATCGTTCCCTTAGAATACCCTATGCTTCAGAAAAATAGGCCTATTTATCATTCCCCAAACATGTCCTATGATTCATCCCTCCTGTGTTTTCCTTCATACCATTTTCTTTCTCTCCTTTTAGAAACATTCCTTTGCACCCAGTTCCACCTATCTAGTCTCTACCCTTTCTTCAAAACCTAGTTCCTCTTCCAGGAGGCCTTACAATGTATCCCCAGGTTTTGTTGTTGTTTTTCTTGTTCTTTTTAGAAATGCCATTTCTGCTACCAGTTTGTACTGGTTCATTAATTTTTGCTTAGGCTTTTGACTGAAAGTCCCAACCAGATTCACCTTTGAATTTCAAAAAAGATTGGTCAGGGACCAACAATAAACATATATACATACATACACAGGCCAAATACTCTGTGATAGCAAAAATACATATTTTGTGCCTGGATATGTGATAATCATCTAATAGAGATCCCCAGTGATGCCCTCTATCGATGAAGATAATAGCTTTTAGTTTTATGCAACTTCCTATCTGAGAGAGTTATAAAGGACACTGAGAGATTAAGTGATTTGCCCAGGATCATACAACCAGTATGTGTCAGAGCTGGGATTTGAATCCAGATGTACCTAATTTCTTGAGGCTTTTTCTCTACCCACTATCCCACATGTGCATACATGTATAAAGATGGATATTGATATGGATTTGTATCTATGTGAGTATACATAATGTACACACGTGTATATATGCATAAACATATACGTGTACAATTGTGTATACACAAATGCACAAAAACATACAGACCCACACACAATTTGGAATTTGGCATGTGTAAAGGGAGCAAAACTGCCAAATTTTCCTTGGGTTTTTAAACTTTTCATTGTAGGAGCAATAGCCTAATGCCCTCATTTGCCTAGTTTCCTATGTTGGTGCATGAAGTTTTAGTAAGAAGTAGCTATGTTAAAACAGAAAGAAAACTGGATTTGAAGTTGAGAGACATAAAATCAGGAGATGGGTTTTCATTCTTTCTCTGCTACTTGCTATGTTTGTGAATTTCAACAAAGTTTTCACATTTCTGGGTCTTATTACACTGATTTCCTCTACAGACTTCACTCAGACCTTCTTCTACCATGTCCTAGGTCTCCATCCTGAAGCCTCACTGAAGTCTTGGAATCTGCACATCGGAAGTCCTCTTCCTCTGATTGAACACTCCATCCAGAGCCTCCATTTAAAGATTTCCAGGCCAAGCATGGATGCATTCTATCTCCTCTCCACTACTCCATTCTCTACCCCAACACCTTTTCAGTTTCCTCTCTATGTGTTGTTGTCTTTCCACATCAAAATGTAAGCTCTTTGATTGCAGGGACTCATCTTTCTACTTGGTATTTGTATTCCCATTGCTTAACACAGTGCTTGGCATATAGTAAGCACACAAGAAATAATATTTATGATTGACTCACTGACTAATCTGAAAAGTGAGAACATTGAATCAGATGATCTCTAAGCTCTCTTCTAGTTTTAAATCCTAAACAAGAACATTTCAGGTGAGATTCAAAAGGCAACATGCATATATGCCAAACATTCCATAGTATCATTAGAAAACCCAATCAGATATCATTCTTCAGGCGGGTATAATTCCAAAACCACATTGCTTATTTTCAATCCACTATGGAGCTCACATTTCTCAAAATTCAAACATTATGCTATGCTGAAAGTGAAATTAGTCTAGATGTCAGTGTGAGAAGATGGTCAGACCTCCAAGGAGACATGTGGGCAAAAGGAAGAACATGTAAGACATGTAAAGAGACAGGAACCCTTGTGGAAACTACAAGAAACTAAAATGATTTCAGAAGGACACATAATGAAACTATGTACAACCAGTGTTTTCATTTTAGATTTACTTTGAGTTTTTTGGTTCATTCAAAGCTCAAACACAAAACTATGGGCAGGAAAAACATGCAGAATGAACCCACACGACAGCTTTCGTAAATTTATGGAAAGCTATCAACTTTAACTGAGCTGTAGATCTAGTTTACCTCATTAATAACATTTTAAAGTTTCGAATATTTAGAGACCTTTTCATTAGAGGAACAGCAATTACATTTTAGGATTATAGACCTAGAATTGAGAAGGACTTCAGAGGTCATCTCTTCCAACCTATTCATTTTACAGATGAGGAAACTGAGGCCTAGAGAGTTTAAGTGGCTTCCCAAGGTCTGACAGGTAGTTATATTTTAAACTTAAACTCATCTTCATTTTTGGTGGTGGTGATATTATATAATTTTTTTTAAAGCTTTCGTTTGTCTTTGCAACACCATGGCCAGATAGGTGGCCATTGCTATTTATATCTTATAATTGAGAAAAGAAAGATACTGGCCCTTTAAATGTCTTATCCAAAGTTATGGAACAAATTGGTGATAAAATAAGATCTGTTGACTTCTGTTTCCATGAAACAATTTCCCCTTCCAGACCTAAAAGAAGTCTTACTTGTAATCAGTTAATGCATTTTAATTTGGGACCAAAATTATAAAAATGTCTGTCGGGAACCAAGTCAGGATGGTGCCTAATGCCAGAGAATCCAGGTATGATGATACAGGTTAGCTAAAAAAAAAATCTTCATCTGAGGACATGAACCTGATCAAGGAATGAAGGCTAAATTCAATAGAGTATTTGTAGTTGAGCACAAATTCAGAAGAGAAAATTGCAGTTCCCTTTCTCCCCCTCCATGTCTACTACAAGTTTAATAAGCACAGCAATACATTCAAGAATCAAAGTCAAACATCACTGTAAAATTGCTAGTCATTTTTTTGCAACAATCAGCTCTTTTGGTTAGAATTGTCATAAATTGTTGGTTTGGAGAGGAATAAATTGACATGGAACTACCATAAGACATCAAACAGGAATGCCAGAAAGAAAGAAAAATGCCCTGCCAACTACAGTATCCAATAATTCCAGCTGGTGGTGGGTTTCTGAATGATCAACTGTGGAAACTAGGGGAAAGGGACAACTGAAAGTTATAAACCATACTCTTTGAAATGAATTTCATACTGAATATCACTTTGGATGTCCAAAACTTGGCAGGATTAAACCTTATTTGCAAAGCAAATTTATTTCTCAAAAGTAGTCCTATCTGCCTTGCAAATGGCTTTCCCCAAATCATTAGTCCTTCAAAAATTCTATTTAACTTACAAAATTCTTATTGGGTCCACCCACCTTTGCCATAGCACCATCTCCTCTCCAAACTGTCTCTTAAAATAAGAGAGCACGAACATCTGTTTTCAGCAAAGTCACTCAGAGTTCTCTCACAGACACAGGATTCTACTGAAAAGAAATATAAAGTTATAATCTTCAAATGTAAGAGGAAATAAAAGGAATATAAAAAATTTTATTTTAGGCTTATTGCCTGATATTCATAAGGTCTTCCAATTGGTATCTTTTAGATTTACTTACATTGTTTTTTCTTAAGATGGTGTGGCTCCTACCTTCTCTTACCAATCTATCTTATATTGTTCCTCAGCAGGAACAGTAAGGCTAGTTTACTTATAACCTTTCTACTTTCCCATCCAAAAAAAAATCATTTCCTTGACACCTGAGCATGTAGGCTCTCATCTCTGCCCCTCTCGTCATCCACATAGTCCTTCCTAATCACGTTCTATTATCCTTTAAGGACAAACCAGCTCAGACCCACTTCCTTGGTGGTCCTTTCTCTTTTTTTCCCATTCAACAAACATTTATTAAGTACCTACTATGTGCTAAGTGCCCAAGATACAAGTAAGTAAAAGAAAGACAGTCCTTCCCTTCAAGGAGCTTCTAATTTAATGGGTGGGAGGATTGCACAAAAGGAAGCTGAAAACATAGGGGGAAAGCCAAAACAGGAGTACCCAGCAAAGGGGTATGATGTTCATGGAGCTCAAACCAAGCAGAGGTAGTGATAGAAAACAGAGTTCTGAAACATTCAGAGCCCTCTTTAAAGGAAAGCTTTGGGAGGACTTGATGCCTCCATCCTGCAACTCTCCAGTTAGACAGGAGAGGCATTGAGGGAGTGAGAAGGTAAGTACTAAAAATATTAAAATGTTTAATACTTAATACTTGGTGGGCCTTTCTGACCACTCTAAGATTTTATCTCCCCCCCCAATGTCTCTGATTTGTTATGTATATACTGCTTATCATACTAGTTCATTTTGTTAGTTTACTTTCCTTGTATTTACATCTTAACTCCTTGACTAGATTGTAAAGTCCTGGAGGACAAGGAGCAGGTCTTGAATTTCATCTTATCCCCCAAGTAGAGGGCCTAGCATAGTGCTTTACTGTAAGGACATCACAAGTGATGTACAGAGAAGGAACACAAGAGCTGAAACAATCCCAAGTCTGTTACTCACAGATGTATAAGTATAAGTGTGTGGCTCCCCAGTCCTTCAGATGGAGGGGAACTAGATCTCTGGTGAGACACATATCCTTACTGAGAGCCTAGAGCTCTGGGTCTCTGCCTTTATATTTGTTGCTGTCGGGCAAATTCACAGAGACTGAATGGGAATGGGAATTTAAGAGGATTCAATCATCAGATGGCCCAGATTTTGAAGTCTCTCCCTCTTCCACCAATCAAAAAAACATTGTCCTAGGAAAATGGGCTAATGTTGCATACACAGATTAGTGGAAATTTGCTGAGCTGATTATGCTCAGGATAGTCTTTCCTCCCTTGACTAAATGAAGTTGACTAGACCGGTATTTGATCCATTGGAACCACCGGTAAATAGGAATGTCAATTAGTGGTCAAACTATAGGTCATGACCTAGCAATAGGCCATTCCTCATCCTTACATTTAGGGATTTATTTGTTTTGTTTGTTTGTCTTGTTTTGGTCTGACTTAACTATTGAGTTTCTAGGAACTCATTCTACCTCCACTGACATATATTTTATTACTCATCTGAAATTTAGAGAGTTGTCCAGGACACCTTGAGGTTGAATAACTTGTCTATCGTTGCACCTCCAGTAGAGTATACATGCCACGAAGTAGGACTTGAATCCAAGTCTTCCAGACTCTGAAACTGGTCCTCCGTCCACTCTTATACCCATAGATGTTTCATAAATATTTGCATAAATGGATGGGGATGACTACCAATCAGAGGTCATTCTTACACTATAGAGATTTTTCAGGAATCAGTAATTCTCTGAATATTTTGATTTATATATTCATATCCATCGACTATATATTTCTATCTTTAGCTCTATGTCATCATCTATCTATTTATCAATCCATTTATCAGTACCTCTATATCTATTGAGAGTAATGACTATAGAAGCACTTTTTATGGTACTAAAAATAATCAAAAAAATTTGTTATTTACATGTGTCTGATCCTTTGTGACCCCTTTGGGGGTTTTCTTGGCAAAGATATTGCAATGGTTGCCATTTCCTTCTCCAGATCATTTTGCAGATGAGGAAACTGAGGCAAATATGGTTAAGTAACTTGCTCAGGGTCATACAGCTTGTAAGTATCTGGGTTTGAACTCAGGTCTTTTTGACTCTAGACCCTGCACTCTATCCACTGTGCCTCCTGGCTGCCCATGCAAAAAATAGTTCCCATCAATTGGAGTGCTGTTCAACAAATAATGGTATATGTATGTAATAGAATAGTATTGAACCATATAAACAATGAATAAGAGAAATTCAGAAAAGCTACATATGTCTGATTGGGGAGGGGAGGGACCCTCTATATTTGATATCAGAGAACCTCATTTCAAGTTCTGGTACTTTCATTTACTACTTGTGTGAATTTGGGCAAGTCACTTAATTGGAATGTGATTTTAATAAAAGGATTGTTTATTTAAAGCCTATAGCTCTGAGTGATCTATTTTTCCTGATGCAAGGTGGATTACCCTGACACAGTGGTCTGGAACAATTGAGTCAAGAGGCCTGAGTTCTATTTCTGGGCACTCCTTGAGCCACCTGTGTGACCTTAGGCAAATTATTTAACCTCTCTGGTTTTCACTTTGCAGATCTATAAAGTATGGAGGCTAGACTAGATGATCTCTAAGAGACATTTCAAATCAATCATTCTATGATGCTCTAACTGTTCTTTTCTGAAATTGTGTGGTCACTTTCCATACTACTTGTTCATCATAGAATCATGGAATGTTAGAACTAAAAGGGCCCATTGAAATTATTTAGCCCAATCTCTTCATTTAACAAAAAATGAAACCAAGTCTCAGTCCTAACTACTGTGAGTCTGATCTTTTTGTAACCAAATTTTCTTTCCATGTATTTATAGATATTTTAATACTCAATTATGTATTCATTTTCTTCAAAAAACAGCAGAAAAGTAGAAGCTTATAAATCTTTTTTTCTTGTAACCTGTGTTTTTTTAAAATTAAAACATAAGGCACATTGCCATCTATTCTTTCTAATCACAGCATAAACCAGCTCTTAGAAGTGGGTTCTATTAAAACTTCCTTTCTAGGAATATTAAGCAATTATACTAAGTGCTTCCACTAAAAAGGCTATATGTAAAGAATCCCAACAGTACAAATAAATACAGGAAAACACCGAGCCCCTTCCAAATGCAGTCATATATAAAAGGTAAACATAGCCAAAAGAGAACTAATTTTAAGAAGGCAACATGAGGAAAGTGAGCTGGATGTACTTATCACAGTTCCCAGAGGCTGCCAAGTTTTTCTCTGGAGAACAGCCAAGAGGTTTCCACTATGGTGGGGAAATGAAAAAAATTTCCCTGAGCTCGATATATTCCAGTACTCCCCAAAGTACTTTCTCACCTTTTCCACTTATTTGGTAGAATGAAAAACTGAAAGAGTTGACCTTATAACTCTTCTGGGTTTTAAAACCTCAATGTGTCAATAAAAACAAAGTGAAGTACAAAATAGGAAGTCTCCCAACTTATGAATGGGTTGTATTCGAGAAACTGGTTTGTATTTGATTGTTTGCAACTTGAAGTGCATTTTGAATGGCAATAAGTCTATACATGATTAGATTTCCATACCAATGCCCATTTAATCATAATGGAGTAGAGCTGCAGTATTAATAGGACTCACCCAAAATCTAGGCTGGAGGAGAATAGTGCCCTACAGTGTAGTAGGAAGGAGAAGGAAGAGACGGAGGTGGAGGTAGACCACAAGTTTTTCTTACCTCTTTCCTGAGTCTAAGGACAAGTCTAGGTCAAATTTTGTCAGCAATTTGCCTTTGGCACCTTTGCCCCATTTCTATTTCTTTCAGAATAACTAGCATTTATGTAGTGCTTTAAATGTTCATAAAGCATTTAACTTATGCTGCCATATGTTAAATCAATTGATTCTCACACTAACAATGCAAAGTAGGTGCTCTATTATCTCCATTTTATGGATGAGGAAACTGAGGCACAGAACAATTAAGTAACTTGTCTAGGACTTACAGAGCTAATTGGTAGCTGAGTCAGGATTTGACCCCCTCTTCCTGACTTTAAATCGTAGCTCTATCTATTATATCACCTAGCTACCATCCCTCTTCCATTGCCAACTGCCATCATAATGCCATTAACACCCCGTACCCCTTCACAAACAGTATTAACATACCACCAATACCTAAGCCTCTCCCTAAAAGTACCCCATGACCAAAAATCAATCCTCTGTCTGATTCATTAATACTTTCATTTCCTTTGTGAAAGCCATCTCTACTTTCTTTATCCTTCAAGAAGTATTTGCACTTTTAAAAGAAGATGCTTGTTACCCCAAACTAATTTCTAATTCATGAAATTCAGGCATCATTACAAAATAAGGTAGAAAAATTAGGCAATATACAAGAAGTATGTTGGGCCAGAAGGCCCACCACACTAGCAGACCAGCTTAGCCCAAGATTATCAAGTCAGCTCTCCTGAACTGTTCATACCTAAGATCATTCTCTTTTTCTAGTCTTCTCATAACAAGTATTTTCTATGGCAACAGCAAGGAGGAATCTGGTGTGGAATGGGGGATATGAAAAGGTCAGAGTCAATGTCAGCTAATTTTATAAAAACTGAGTGTTTGTAAGTTAAGAACTACCTGTCCCATATTTTGAAGACTTTAGAAGGAAGATGAATTCACCAGTAGTGAGATTTATTCAGCACTTGAAAAAGTCATCAGCGTGGGCTCTGGAATGGTTTCTGGAGATCTTTTAACATAAAACAGCCTCATCTGTTTTCCATAAATTAGATTCAGAACTCCTTAAGCTTTGAGAAATGGACTAGAGTTGCCCTCAAAATTCAAGAAGATAATTCTTGGAGGTCTCAGTTCTATTTGAAATGAAAAGGGTCTTTGGCACCCTCAGAAAAGAGACTCAAAGAACTCAGTACCTACTGAGCACTTGATTCACTTGGAATATTTTTGTGTAGCTACTGAAATAATGTAAGTGATTACTTAATTCACAAGGCCTAATTAGAAGATAATCAAATGTACTATCTTCTCAAATCATTAATTGAAATTTTATCACTAAAATTTGTAGAAATCAAGAATAATTTCTTTTTTTACTGAAGAAAGAAAGACAGATTTATAAGGAAACATAAGTTCAATGTGGGACAAGCTAAATATGAAGCACTGAAGTGATATCCAAGTGGAAATGTCCGAGAGGTAGGTGGAGAAGTAAATTTGAAAGTCAGTTGCACAAAGGTGACAGATGAAATAGAGGGGCAGCAACTGGACTTGGAGTCATGTAGATTTGGGGTCAGTTTTCACCTCTCACTAACTAGCTGTTTAGACATGGTCAATTAACTTAATCACTCTAAGCCTTAGTTACCTTCTGTAAAATGGTGATATGTGTACCACAGTGCTTAACACATAATAACACTATGTAAATATTAGTTATTATTTGTAGCATTACCTCTTCACAGGGTTAT
>NW_027555889.1:0-26263 GCF_003287225.1 Phascolarctos cinereus
ACAATCTAAGACTTCCTTAAAAAAAAATTCACAGTCTAGGACTAGTGAAGCAGCTGTCAACAAATATCTAATGATTCAGTGAGAGGCTGCAGAGCTGCCTCCCAGCTCTGCCATTCTAATCTGCTTCTTTCCATTCCAATTGCAAAAGGTCCAGATTTGAGATTGTTCGAAACATCCCACCCCCGATTTCAATCCCTCTTTTTTATTTTGCACAGATCCAGGAACTCCAGCAACCCATCATTACCAGTCCGGCTATGAGCATCTAACCCAAGTGTCACTTGCTACCAGCTCCATGCCAACCGCCAGCAGCATTGGGGGCAGACACAAGGGTGACACACACCCGTCCCTCCGGCAATCATTCCCAACTTCTTTGCCACTCGGGGTTCTGCTGGAGATTTCTTGCTGGGGTGAATGTCAAATTTCCCTGAGAGAAGTCAAGGGCAGGGAGGACAAATGGGAAATCATTGTAAGGAACTGAAAATGGAAATGTATGAGAAACCCTAGGGGCCCTTTATCAAGTGGTTATGAACCTTAATTCTGGATCTCAATGCAGTGGCAAATTTATTCACAGACTGGTTGGAGGATTCAAGTTGACCTAGCCACTGATGGTAATATATCCTGGGAATAGGAGTAGGGTTGAGCCACCTGTCTCTCATTACTGCCAGATCCCAGTACTCTCAGGAAACAGAGTTGTTCTAGGGCTACACCATGAGTCATGAGCAATCTTAGGCAGTGAGATGCCTCCCTGGTGAGACAGACAGGCATGGGGCCAGGTGTGACTCAACATTCCCTAGTGACACCAATGGGGCTCAGGAGGCTAGGCTAATAGGCCAAGCTGTTCCAGTGGGGGAAGAATAGGGAGGAACTACAATGAAATCTATCTCTAGCTCACTGTGAAAATGAAGCTGAGAAAGCTCTTTTGGGGAATCACAGAAGGAAGCTAAATGTTTGCTCTGGTCATATCTATGTCTATTACAACTGATGGGATTCAGGACAGTGGCTGTTCCCTGTGGCAGATGAGACTGGATAATAGATCTCATATTATCAGAGGTATGCATAGGTGGAAAAGGAGCCCTAGTTTTAGAAATATACAAAGAATAAAGGTCATTCAAAAAGGTATGCATAATGCAGGTACATTCATAATGCAGACAATGACTGGAAGGCCTCAGGACCTAAAAAACTAGTAGGATTAGAAAGCAGTAGGGCTGATACCTTTCCCATTATAAGTGAGCAGTCCACTTGGCCCCCGAAACTCTACCACATCTCCAATCTTTAGGCTGTCTAGGTACTGAGACATCTTCCCTCCCTCAGGAAATTTGGGATGTACTCCTTTCAGGTAGATCTGAAGAGGGGAGAGAATAGCATCTGACCAATTTCACCAGTTGTAAAACCCCATCTCTCCCAGTCTCACTTCTGGCCTTTTCCTCACAGATTTAACCCAAGCTTCAGAAACTCCAGATGCTACCAGTGACTGAGTCAGCTGCTTGACTGAGCTTGAGTTTAGGGTAAGGATTGTACATACGTCTTTTCTCCAACCCCCAAAGGCCACCAGTGAATTCCCAGAAAGCCCAGGAGAATGTTGGAAGAAGGGAGGAAAGGAAGAATATTTGGGGCCCTATCTCATACCTTGATGACAAGATCCACATAGCCCTTATTCTCATCACCGGTGACAGGTGTGTAGGGCCGGACAACCAAGTTGCCATCAATTCGGGCAGAGAGGTAGACATGCTTTCCTGGTGATCACGTAGGAAGTAGGGTGTGAGGATGAGCCAGGAAGGTCCCCCAGCCCTTCCTGCTTTCTGGTCCAGTAAGTTTTAAAGTAGGTTTTGAATCTGAGCCCACCAATTCTCTCTCTTCCAGGTCAGAATGAATCATGGAGCAAAAGAAGTGTGCTCAATATGCTCATTCTAGATACTCAGGTACTTATGAAGAAAGGAGAACCCTTCTTTCTCCTAGTCAGATCCTCATGATCCCCAAATTCCAGCAGACAAAATTGGAAGAACCCTGATCAATTTGTCCTAGGGCCCCAGTAAGGAGCTGGTCCAGGTTAATGTCCCCTACCCTGGCAAGAGTCAGCAATAATGATATCAAATCCCTGGGGGAGGGGGGATAGGAGGGGATTGTGACTGGCCAAGGTAGGCAAAAAATGGAGCCCACACCCTAGTAATGGAACATAATAGCATTTGGCAGACTGGAAATCAAATCATGAAGGGAAAGGAACTATAGGATCCAGGGAAAAGAGGAAGAAATGGAGTAATAGGTGATTGGGAGGAGGGAAAGAGGGCTCCTATTTTATGCAGTGAGCAAGTAGTACTGCCTTTCCTAGTCCTCTGCCCACCAGAGACTCTCCTTACCTACTGGTAGTCCCAGGATGTGATTGGCTGATGGCAGAGCAAATCGGAATTTCTTGGTGTTGTGGCCGACAGTCTAAAAACAGTTAAAAGAGCATCTCACTACCCTGGCCATCCCTTGTTCCCTTTTCTAACCTCCTCTCCCACCCCCACCCCCACCACACAGTCCCACATGTAACTTGCCGTCTTGTCCAGCAGCCTCAGAAAGTACTTCACATTGGGGTCCTGAAGAGTGACAGGTGTCCTTCGATACTTACGAAGCACGTAGGAGCCCACGGCCACTCCTAGCAGGGACAGAAGTCCCACTCCCACGGAGGTCAGCAGGGCAGTGCTCTGTCGGGGAGAGAAGTCTGAATGAGAGAGTAAGTGGGTCAGCCTGTGAGCACGGGGATATCCACAAGCTGAGCCTCCAGGTCCTACAGCACTGGGGTGGTGCCTCACTAGTGATGTCTGACTGAGCGAAGCGGAGAGCTGCTGGAGGGTAGGGGAAGATCCGAGGGTCTAGCGTGAGGCGTGTCTTGGGGGTATGAGACAAGTGAAAGGGCTGTCCCCAAAAACGGGTATTGTACTGGGCAGGGGAACTTGCTTCAAAGAAGGGATCCAGGGCTGGGCTTGGGTGCTGGTGGGATGCAGAGCAGGGCTGCGGAATACAGAAAGGAGGGCTTCTAGAGTGAGCCCCAGGTCGTGGTGAAGGGGCCTCGGAGTCCTGATAAGGTGAAGTCTGCGGTGCAAAGCGGGGCAGGCACGAAGAATAGCGGGTTCTCACCGGCTGCACCCCATGGTCAAGTGCGGAGTCCGCTCTGAAGCCTCCCAGGTCCGATCCCACAATGCGCCGCGGGCGGGGCGGCGGGGCGGCGGGATGCGGGGCGGGGCGGCTGTCCATCCATGGCGGCCAAGCTTTTCCTCTCTTGGGGGCGGGGCCGGGGCCAGGGCCAGGGCTAGGGAGCGTCCGGTAGGAGGAGCTCCGTTCTTCTCGCGGTATTTTGCGGGCGATCATCCCGGCTACCGGAGGCATCCTTGCGCGTGGGCCTCTGGCCTAAGTCTCGTCCGACCATCAAGCAAAGGGATAGGGCGGAGCAGGTTTGGGAACGCGACCGATAGGCGGCTTCCTGATGGGGCGCGTCCAATCGGCGCCCGGCTCTGCTGGGGTCGTAGCGAAGAGAACTAGGCGTCTAGTTAGGGGGATGGGAGGGTCACGTGAGGGGAGACAAAGCGTAGAGTGAATGACAGACGCGGGCCTCCCCTGGTGAGGACGCTCTCCTTATCCCGCTCTTCGCGTGACATGTTGGCGGGCGCGTCAGGAGTCACGAAGCTCCCACGCGTGGGAATCCCGGGCATGCTCCATCCTGCCATCCCACCCCCGTGACTTCGCGTCGGGGGAGGGGAGGGGCTGCGATTTCATCTGAGGAAAGACTGGCGCGTGTGGCTGAGCGGCCAGCAGAGGGCGATGTCCCTCCCACCCCCCTGCCCTGTTTTTGTGGGCACCCTAGGATAGGGTTGGTAGGGACCATCGAGGCTGACCCCCTGCCATCGGCCCCCACCCCTGATGCCGCCTACCCCGGGCGACATTTCTGGGAGGCTCCTCAGCAGCCCCCGAGCCAGGAGCAGGAGGAGCCTGCCCTCCCACGCCCGCCCGCAGGGGGCGCTGCCGCGGCCCGGACCCGCCCAGCACCTCCTCGAGTCCACCACGGGGGACGCCGTCCCGAGCCGCTCAGATGGGCGGGGACGAAGGAAAGCAGCCCTTCCCGACAGAGGTCGCCGTGAGGGAGGATGGCTGACGGCAGCGCCGCCGTAAGACGGGGATCGACGGTAAAGGAGGGACAACCCATCTGGCACCCACGCACACTGCAGACAGCCCGGGCCCCCGGGGAAGGTGGCCTTGCGTGAGGCGGAAATCTGCCCCGCCGCTACGCCCCATCTCCAGTCTCCAGGCCTTTGCACCTGCAGCGCTCTGCCTCTTCGCCGCCACCTCGTGGTCTCTCGAGATTGGGCCCAAAGTGGCCTTCCTCACACTCTAATATGTAGGCGCATACCCCATAGTAAGCACTTCCGAATCCGGGCTTTCACGCTTCCCGGACGGGACCCTTAGCAGGCTCCTGAACTCAGTTTACCCATCTCTACAATGAGGAAATAGAGTGTGGGGTGCCTGCCTCACATAGTTGTTCTAATCAGCCAGTGAGTTAAAGTCTGCAAAGAGTTTCATAAACCTTGTGCGAGGAGGCCTGCAGTCAGTTAATGCCATTAATAGTAAGCAGCAGGGGGCCTTCAGTGCCTCCAGCGTCTCCTCGGCAATCCGTGCCCCTCACGGCCGCCAGAGCGATTGCGGAGGCACAGATCTCACCATCGGCTGACCCCCCCCCCAGGCTCTCCCTTCTCCAGCCTCCCCAGGCCCCCAGGGCCTTCCCTCTAAGAGCACTGCCCAGGTACATAGTTATCCCCTGTCCGAAGGTGACCTCCTCCAGGGCCGGGACGTGTTTTTGCCCTTCTTTGTATCCCCGAGTTTAGCAGTGACTAGCACATAATGAATGGCCGTCAGCTGAGCATGGCACTGCCTTCTCAAGAAACCCGATGCTCCCCACTGCCCGTAGGACGGCTCCAGACTCTTCCACTTGGCACCAGAAGCCCCTCACAACCTCCCCGCTGTATCATACATCGCTCCCCTTTGTGCACACACACGCACCCACGTGTGCCTTGCTGTCCGCACCACAATCCATCTCAGCCTCCTGTCGCAAATCTGGAATGCTCTCTCCCGCCTCCCTTCTGGGGGGCTGTCTGGAGCACTCCCTCAGCCCAAGCCCAGCTCCCACATGAGGCCTCACCTCTGCAACAGAGGGCATTCTCCACTCCCCGTACTGTTTGTATCTCCAGTGCCTGGCCCACACTAGATGCTTGGTGATGTGTGGAAGATCACGGATGGCTCGTGATGATGTGCTGAGATGCAGAGGAAATCAGAGATTCCTGAAAGCACCCAAGTGCACAGTTGAATATTTCCCTCCTCTCCCCTGTGCCCTGCCCTGGAGTTCTGAAGGCATGAATGACGAACCAGTCAACAAGTCACCTCAGCCATTCTTCCTGGAGGGAGCATCTCAGTCTCCTCTCCTGCGGCCCCACCCACTCTCCCTGGAACTTCCCGGACTAGAGGGCCCCTCTCTGACCACCAGGTCCCTGGGGTGTTATCTCTGTTAGAACCTGGCATCGTCTTTGCTTTGGAGTCAGTGTCTGGCACAAAGGGAGCACTCCATGAATGAATGTGCTTTGGTCAGTCAGTTGTATTATGTATTATACAGGTGGGTGTTAAGGAAGCTGGGCTTTCATCTCCCACAAACAAACACTTAGACTTTGTGACCCTTCCTTGGAGGCCCGAGGCCGTCCTCCCCTGGTCATCAGACACTGGCTCAGGCAGCCACAAATGCTGTTTGCTTGGGGCTGGCCTCCATTCTGATAATGCAGACATCATCAGATGGCAGTTCTTCGACGCCCTTCGATCTGTCAGAGTTGCAGAGGAGACCTGGACACCCCGATGCCCCGATCTGCTCACAGCACACCCCGGAGAGGAAGCATCACACATGCAGTGAAGCTGACTGTAATACAGAGCTGCACACAAAGACAAGTCATTTGAGCAACAAGATATCGTTTTATTGTTTTCTCCATGAAAGAAGAACCGTCAAATAAAAATCCGAGATCTCCGATCTTGGAACTTAAATAGATAATCCTCCCTCTGAGGCAGCCTCTCTTTGGGAGCCTGGGTTCCGTCCAGAGGACGCTGTCTCCCAAGAACAAGCCTGGAAAACAGAAGAGAAGGCACCCGCCCATCTGAGGGCCACCTTTGCCTCCCTGAGACTAGAGATCAGACACAGAGCCACACCAGGAAAGCCTATGTCCTGCTGGTCCCAGAGCCGCGTGGACGCAGCCAGAGCGCATCTGTGCTCAGCGCTTGAAGTGTGACTTTTACCTAATACGGACTGGGTGCATCTTCCCCTAGGCATATCCCAAAACAAAACAGACAGCCCCTGGGCCCAGGGAGGAGAGTGTATTTCCTCTTGTGAAGTCCCTAGGCACCCCATCCCCCACTTCCCCGCACCAGCTGCTACCCCACTGAGCTGTGGCACAGGGGGCAGAAGTTATAGTTGCTGATCTCCTGGGCCAGGACACAGTGCTTGCACACGTTACACATCCAGAATTGGTACTCCATGATGGGGCTTCCCGTGGCCACACACGTCGGGAGCTTCCCTTCTCCACTGCAGGAAGGAGAGAAAAAAATCAGTCCCCAATTCTGAGCCTGAACCAGCCCCTTCTCCAGACCACTGAACGCTATGAGAGAACTGCGGAGATGAACTCTGGAGGAAATGTCTCCGACTCCTGGGGGCACCCGGGGGTCCCCGAGGGAGGCCCCACTCACCCCTCCAGGAGACTGTCCAGCTCTGACTTTTGTCCTTCGGGGTGTGCTTGGTGAAGATCTCCAGAGCCAGATCCTCGTACTGCTGCTTCTGCTCCAGGCTCAGGGTCTCCAAGGACTCCAGCTTGATGAAGGCTTTGGAGCAGGTCCCAAAGGCCCGGCTGGCACACCCACACAGAGCCAGCAGGGAGTAGATCTCCACGGCAGGATGATGTCCTCGTAGTCCCGCAGGTGGAGAGCTAGGAAGTCAACGCAGGTCTTTACGTGGTGGGTCCTTACAGGTGTGGCCCTGGACCCTGTCATGGGGCCTGGGGAAAGGCCACGGGGAACAAAGGTTGGGGGGAGGGGTCATGCTACTCATTTAAAGGCACCTTGGTAGGGGCAGCCAGCCCTGGAGTCAGGAGGACCTGAGTTCAAATCTGACCTCAGACAGTTGACACTTACTAGCTGTTTGACCCTGGGCAAGTCACTTAACCCCAAATGTCTCACCAGAAAGAAAAAAAAAAGAAAAATATAGCAGGATGGAGTTGTACCAAGCTAGACGAGTACGCGAGCACACGTGCACACACAGGACAAACATATGTTAGTGTTCTTTGTGCTGCTTAATCTTTCACTGCAGCAAAAGGAAACTTGACATATTTAACATGCACTTCCATATCACTGTGTTTGCCTGCAGTTGGAGGCCCCCTACCCATCTGCTAAAGTGCCAACAGACTCATTTCTGCCAGGGCGGCCACCAGGGAACCGATTCTTTGGCCAGTGAAGGTGACCCTTTAGGAAGCAAAGAGAATTCAAAATGGCTCCCAGCCCTGTCCCACCACAATCTCCCTTTGCAAGGACAGTAGCGGACAAGGGGGAGGTGGGCTCCACACACTGATCACACTGGTGTCATTCCAGAGAGGCAGCCCTTGTCCCCCCGCCAACAAATGGAGAAGGAAGGAAGGATATTCACAACTGTGAAGGAAACGTGGAACGTGAAGAAGGTGTGGACAGTAGGACAGTTCACAGCATCTCCTTGGAGGGGCAAATCAAGGACCTGTTTCACCACCCCCCCCAAAGGCAACAAGAACAGTCATTTCACTGAACCCTCACTCACCTCACCTTTCAGGGTTCAGGAGGGGCCGAAACAAAGAGGGTGCCCATGAGCAGAAATGCCAAGGACCCAGGAGCAGAGAAAAGTCTGCCAAGAATGTGGCAAAAGCCCTGGCCCATCCACACCACCCCTGGCTGGAACAGGAGGAATGGGAAAGCCATCTTGCTGTGCAAACAGCCGGAGGAGCCTCCTCCTCCCGGATCACAAAGAGCCTCTCTCCAACCCACTTCCTGGAGGGAGGAGCTGGGGCACAAGCCACAAACAGGAGGGAGAGGGAGGATGATAGGCTCAGGACTCCCCACCATCCAGAAAGGGTAGGACGTGGGATGTGGGGTAGAATCGAATCAGAGACAGCTGAACTGGAGTCGAGGGGAGACTCTAGCGTGCAGAGATCCAGCTCACGCACAAAACAAGGTAGACCAGCCTCGCAGACAGCACAACATCAGCTCGGTGCGAGGCCACCCCACAAAGAAAGGCCAAGTGTACAAGAATAAGGCAGGGCAGGATGGCCCGTCTGCGCAGGCACTCCGTGGGGGTTCTGGGCACCACATTTTGAAAGGACGCTGACAAAGCGGAGCGCATGCAGGCCCTGGGCAACTACAAATGTGAACGGTGGGGACGTGAGACCTGTTATTACATGGCAGAGACTGGCCATGTTCTGCTGGGCCCAAGGGCAGAACCAGGAACTGTGGGAGGAAGCTGTCCCAGAGGTGGGGTGGGCTGCCTGCGCAGGAAGTGAGCTCATCACTGGAGCTGGGGATTCCCTGTGGAGGTGCGTTGGACTAGATGACCAGGGAGGTCCCTTCCAACACTCAAATCCTCTGATTCTGAATCCAAGGTCAGCTTAGCTAAGCTTACTGAGGCTCATGCTGGAAAATAGGCAATAAAGGAATATTGTGGGTGGGGAGAGACTGAAATTACGAAAGACCTGAAGAGGAAGAGAACTTCGCTAAAGACCCTGAGGACAAGCAGACAAACCAACAGGAAAAATATTATTAAGAGACCAGAAGACGGGGGGCCGCTAGGTGGCGCAGTGGATAGAGCACTGGCCCTGAAGTCAGGAGGACCTGAGTTCAAATCTGGCCTCAGACATGTAACACTTACTGGCTGTGTGACCCTGGGTAAGTCACTTAACCCCAATTACCTAAAAAATAAAATAAAATAAAAAGAGATGGGCAGATGGCCCCCACATCCTGTACGTGAGTCCAGACATCTATGGATGAATACTGCAAGAAACCCCTGATGAGGCCGAGGACCCTGGGGACTGCCAAGAGTGTCCCCACAATGCCGTCCCTGAATGAATTAGGAGGGAAAGGAGGCTTGCGAGAGCAGAACTTATAGCTGGCACAGCAGAAGTAACTGGTGGAATGAAAAAACTGAATCCACGTTGGCAAACCTCACAAAAGGAACAAGAGAAAACAACAGATTAAGAATGCAAATACACAGAGGTGGTAGGTAGCCTGGAACTTTTAAATGTAAATGTGATCTCCATACAAGCAAAACATAATTGATCTCAGAGAGAGGATGTGTAGAAACAATTTAAGGATGACAGGTCTCCCAGAAGAACATGACAAGTAAAAAAAACTTGAATACTGTAATGCAAGAAATAATCTAAGAAAACTATCCAAAAATTCTGAACACACACAACACACACACGTACAACACACGAAATAACAACACAGCGTCAAGTGAAAGGACTCACAGACCACCTCCAGAAAAAGCCCTATGCTGCAAACTCCAAGACACGTTGCAGTTACATATAGCAATTCCAATGACAAACAATATATTCTGCAACTGACCAGGAGAAAAACCTTCAAATGTAAATGAGGAAACAAAACCTGAATAAAACAAGACTCCTTAATACCTGCCTGAAAGCAAAGAAGGTAATGGAATAATACGCTTTGACGACTCCACACTGCAACCCAGGCTGACCTACCTTACAAACCTCAGCCTAACAACCCATGAAAAAAGATGATTTTAAATAAAAAAGCAGGATTTGAAGTTTTCTTGCAAAGAAAACCAAATGTAAGCAGATTCTTTGCTTTGTGAAAACCCCAGACAACAGAAACACAAGAAGGCACAAATACAGCAACGAAGAAAGGTGCAGGTGAGTTGTCAGTAGGAGGGAATTAGCCACCGGCGGGACTGAGCTCCTGCTGCATTTCTCTGCTGCAGAGCTGAGCTCCGTAAAGCTGCCCGGCATCAGAACAGCCTCGTTCAAGGCCCATTCTCTTACGTAGGCAGGCCTTGGTGATTCACCTACGGTATATTATGGTGTAATCAAATTACTTATTTCACCAAATAAGATAAATAAGCACATGGAGGATGGATACACTGTCTTTCACAATCAGATGACCATCAAATCTTTAGGGTTTTTCATCTGGCTGCCTGCACGAGACAAGCCTCACTAGTCCACTCCTGTTTTCTGTCCTTGTCCCTAGCTGGCCCTGCCTCGCCACCAAATCTAGAGAATGGGCGCTCAAAGGATCACATACAAGGGCTTCCCAAGCACATTCTGCTCACCTGTTTTCAGAGCGGTGTCGACATAGCCCTCATACAGCTGCCTCTGTGCGAGGATGAAGAAGTGGTAAGCTTCGGCCCCTCTCCAGGCATTGTCTGTGAACCGATTAGCTGAAGACAGGACTTCCTCCTCGAGCAAGCCAGCTAAGGCTGAGGTAGCCTGCAAACAGAGGGCCTGACATTCGCCTCTAGGAACTAAGCCGGCCCCTTTCAAGGGCAGAAGGTAGACCGGGGCGTCTGAGCTTTTCTGGAATGAGCTAATCAGAAATCTCTGAGGACAGGCCAAATTTTTTGTTTGTTTGTTTGTTGGCTAGGCGATGGGGTTAAGTGACTTGCCCAGGGTCACACAGCTAGTAAGTGTTACGTGTCTGAGGCCAGATTTGAACTCAGGTCCTCCTGAATCCAGGGCCAGTGCTCCATCCACTGCGCCACCTAGCTGCCCCTAAATTTTTTAATGATAACAATGAATCCTCTTAGGCGCATGAATGTATGGAATTTTTAGCAGCAGTCCATCAGCCAGACAGTGCCAGGTCATAGTTTCTGAGGAACCTGACACAGCCCAGCTGAACTGTCTTGACATCAGCAGGGCCAAAGAAGTCAGGTTGTCTCAATTCTGAAACCAGGTTTCCAGCCCGACGGATGAGGCTCAACTGAGGTTTCCCAGGTTTCATGAAAGAGAAGCTAGGTTCACGGGGCCAAACCCTGTCTTCAGGTAGAGGAGGAGGGAAGGGAGTAAAGACTTACACAGTGCCCACTCTGTCTCATTTGATCCTCACAACAATCCTCTCGAGTAGCTGCTACCATTATTCCCATTCACAGAGGAAACAGGCTAAATGCCTCACTCGGAGTTAAAGAGTGTCTGAGGGTAGATTTGAACTCGGATCTCCTGACCCTAGGCCCAACACTCTAGGGACTGCGGCACCACCAATTGTCTTCCTCACCTACTCATCTACGTCTTAGCTAAGCAGTTGTGGTTTGGACTTAGTTTGGTTTTAATTTAGTTTTTTTTGTGGGAATGGGACATTGCTAAAGTAAAGTCTCAGGGTGGGTGGTACCTGAGGGGTCACATCAGAGACGTGCTGGGCACCAAGGGAAGAGAACACAGCCTTTCAGAAACTCCATTAAAAATAAAGTTTTCCATGATAACACATATTATGATCAATTGGTGTTAATTTTTAAAAATTTAAGTACATGTTTCAAAGGGATTTATTTGCTAAAATATGGTGTTTACACCCATGAAAATAAGAAACTCATTCTAAGAAAATGTAATTAAACTCCATTTAAAAAGCATACCCATTTCATCAATGATGTTCTTAAGGCCAATAAAGCAGTGAGGCAAGGACTGTCCCCCCCCATAAATGCTGATCTACCCTCTCAGTCTCGGCCCAAAGCCCAACGTCAATGGCAGGAGGAGGGAAGCCCAGAAGAGGGTAGGAGCTCTCACCTCTGAACTCTTCCCTTTAACCTTTCCCCGCTGGGCGTTCTTCATCTGCTCGTGGTACTGCTCTATGAGCAGAGCCGACAGCACGTACAGCTTCTTCACTCGCAAAGGCTTGGACCTTTTCTTGGCTTCTTCATCCGCAATCTTAGAACAGACAATCAGGGCAGCAGCCCACCCTGGCTCCCCAGGAGCTCCCCCACCGAAGGCCCCACACACAAGGTCCCGAGTTACGTCAGCTGCCCCATAACTAAAGGAGGAACACTTGCATGGGGTGACCAGGGAGCGTCCTCCTCCTGCCAAGTCAGCTGAGCCCTCATCCAGCCTCCGCCGCGTGGACGAGGAAGCTGGCTCCAAGAACAAAGGGCCTCCCCCTCCCCAGCCCGCTATGACCCTCGATGCACTCCCTAACAGGGAGCGGCCGTACCTTGAACATGAGTTTAGCGGCGTCAAAGAAGTAATTGGCTTTCCGGTAGAGCTCGATGGCGTCCAGAGTCTTGTTCTTCTCCAGCAGGTGAGCCGCATAACGAGCCAGCAAGGAGCCGATTTCCTTCATGCTGTGATTTTTAGCCAGCTCGACGGCTTTGTTCCACTGAGGACACACAAGAGAACCCACAACGTGCAGTTTTCCAGCCAAGCACAGAAAACCAACACAGATGTTAAAGAGACAGAGGCTGTGATGCCAGCACCTGGCTAACCCAGGCCACGGGGAAATGACGGACTGCTGGCCTGGAGCTGACGTGCCACACCCACAAAAGTACCGTGAGTCCTGTAGATGGAAGCTGCACTACGGCCGTGGAGGCTCCACATTTCCAGGCACACTCAACCAGCACCAAACACAAGAAAACAAAAATGCATTTTCCCACAGTCAAGCAAAGGTGCTGTTTCAGATCGGGACCATGCACAGCTCATCCACTATTTTCACAAAGGCAGCAGCACTTTCTTCTTCACAAAATGTATTTCACCGGATGCTCCTACTCTGCAGGCTGGTAAGAGGCCCTTCCTATCCTAACTGAGCATTTTCATTTATCTCATTCCATATCTTTCTACAATATCAATTAGACACACCAGGAAGGGAAGAGGAACAGCTAAGTCCAAAGAAATCTAAGGTACGTCCACGCGGTTCCTTCCCCTGGCTGTGACCAAAAAAAAAGACAAACAAACTCCTAATAAAACGTAGGGAATGATGAGATGATTTCTGCACACAAAGCTGCCAGACTAACCTTCAGTCCAACTCAACAAGCCTTCTATATGTCAAGAACCAGGCTAGGAGCCAGAGACCCAGGACCTGCCCTCGGGGTGCTTACATTCTATGTGGGAGAAAGAATATGTACCCAGAAGAGTAAAGACAGAAGAGCCAGGAAATAAGCGCAAAGCCGTCTCAGGGTCAAGAAAAGGACTCTTGTGGGAATGAAGACAGGCTCCTCAAAACAAAGAGGACAAGGCTGCCTGTGCTGACCGTCGGCTTCCTGAGCCCCGGGTACCACCCCACATACACACACACACACACACACACAAGCAGACACGTGCGTGTGCACACACACACACACACACACACACACACACACACACACACACACAGCCTGGGGGAATGGGAGAGAACCTCCTGGATCTTATCTGGAGAGAGAGGAGAATGGCCCCCAAGAGTCTCCCTGGCCCGCAGTAAAGGCCTCTCCCTGCCACCTCATGGGGCTGTAGCTCATGTAGCTCTGCAAAGCTCCTACTGAGCGCATGCCTGGCACACAGCAGGTGCTTAACAAACAGGGCTTCCCTTTTCCTGCCCCCAGGTTACTCCCCCTGGACCACACACACACACACCCTGACTCTGCACACCACGCCACCCTCTAGCTCCCTCCAAACCTGCCACAGCCTCCTCACAATCAAACCAGAGGACCGACAGCCACCCTCCTAAGCTCCACCTGCTCTAGGAAGGTGAGTGGAGTGGCACGAAGGGCTGAGGTGCTGCGCAGGCAGCTCGATGCCTCACCTGGTTCAGGTGCACGCACGTGTCCACAGCGGCTTTGGGTTGGTTGCACTTCAAAAAGGCGGCCACAGCCTGCTCACACATCCCGACCCTCACCAACATCTGGGCAATCTCCTGTAACAATGACAGAAACTGGGATCTGGCCAGGAGTCACCTGACCAGGTCCCAGAGGACTTTTCTGCAAGCCGCCATCTTTCCATCACCCCGGGATGGACCCCGCTGACCGCGGCCCTGTCCTTAAGCAGAACCGGGAGTGCTCTTTGCTCATTCACTCTAAGCTGTCTACACAGCTCAGGGATCGTCCATTTAGAGATGGAAGTGATCCCACCCTCTACTGACTCCCATTTTACAGAAGAAGAAACAGAGGGCAAAGGTGAGGCGCTCTGTACAAGGTCCCCAGGTTGAAGCCAGGACGCTGCCAGCTCTGCCCCGTGGTGCCTACCCTTCCTTCCCCTCCGCAGTGCATGGAACTTGGGTCTCTTCACTCGCTCTTGGTGATCAATAATGGGAGGTGGGAAGCCTCGAAGGCACACTCTAGAGAGCTTAGCCACACTGGACACTTGGCTCCAGCCTGGGTGGCAAGCACAAAGGTCTAGATCACAAGGAAAAGGACGGCCGCTCCCGCTGCTTGGCTGACCTTCCCATTTCCATGACAAGCATCCTGTGCGTCTCCATGATGCAACCCTGAACCACCCTGCCCCTTTCTGCCTCAGTTCCACACACACACCTGCCCAGATCCCCAGACCCAGACAAGGTTCCCAGAGGCCAAGAGGTCACGGAGGGACAGCTGCAAGCAACCCCTCCCTCAAAGGAATACCTGCTCTGCAAAGCCATGGTGTGTGCTCGGACAGTGTCTGATGCCAAGACCCCTCACTCCCCCGGACTGACCCCTGAAGTCCTGTGCTCTGACCCCTGGGGTGGAAGGAGAGGTCCTGGGGCCAGAATCAAGGCTCCAAAGTTCTTCTACCTGGCAAAGTGCCCTTCTCCCAGGGCAAGGACATCAGCAAAGTGCCTGCACCCCATCTGAAAACACTCACAGGAAGAAGTTTGTTGTTTTCTGGCAGGGAATTGGCCAGGTTCTCGAGACCCTCGTAGTCTTCCAACATGTAGTAACACTCGGCCAAGCGCTCCTGGTTTCGACCTTGCACGTAATACTGTACGGCATTCAACCTGTGCAGACAAAGAGTGTGACGGACCACGGCTGGGCACTGCCGTCCTCCATGCTAGCACGACCAGCTGGGAGCCCTCGCTAGTCAGAGTGGGTCATCCGCCTCGCTCCCCCACCAGGCCGGGAGTGCTCTCTTCACCTCTATTCTCCACACCGGCCCCTAAAGATGAGGGCATGGTACAAAGTCCTCAAAAAGGACATGGTTGGGGATCTCCAGAAGGAAAGTCCACCTTCTCCTGGTTACAAATGAATCCCACAAGGAAAGGTTGCTCTGAGGCATCAAGGGCCTCAGACCAGGGCGAAGGGAGGGAGAAGCTGCCTGGGCCTCCAGCTCAGCCCAGGCTTCCAAAACTCCTGAGCTTTTGCAAACACCTGCGGCCCCAAGGCTGGGACTAGCCGAGTCATGCAGCTCCTTCCTTTGTGTTAAGTCATGTGCCGATATGGGCTTGTCAAAGGGAAAGGAAAGCCCCACTTTACAGATGAGGACATTGAGGCAGAAACCAGTTCCTGCCCCCAGGGCCTGCCCTGTGGCACCCCTAGTGGCCTTGACACATCCTCCAAAGGCAGCAGCAACCATCGCCCGCCTCTGGGCACCATACACACACATGGGCAGGTCCAGACAGGTACCATTTTTGTCGATCAGCAAAGTAGTCTCCAATGGCATTGTGGGCTTGCTCAAGGAGGCTGTCGTCAGCATCACCAGATCCCGTCTTCAGTAACTGCAGCACCCGGAACCAGTCTCCCAATTTCAATCGAAGGCCGATGGCCAGGTCCCTACAGACGACAGGAAGACATGGGGTAGACCCTAAAACCTCAGCAGGGCCTCAGAAGCGCATTACCACAGGCCTTCTAATCCTGAGCAGCGGGTAGGACACCTACAGAACAAGATTTCTGCTGTCCCTCCTTGGTAAAGGTCTATGATCTTACTTTGGAAAAGATAATGTTCAGTGTGCCTTCCATCTACCCTCTACAGAGGACACAGAGGTATCTGGTGACTGAAATGAGGTCTCCCCGCTGGATTATGAGCGTGAGGCCCAGAGCTGTTTTTACCTTTCTCTGTATCTTCAGGACTTAGCACAGTACCTGCACACACTAGGTGCTTACTAAATGCATTCTGATTGGTTGCATCAGACATCCCTCTTTCTGGATTTCAAACAACATTGACTAAGGATAAGGGCAGTTTACACCCATAAAGACAGCTGTTTCACAAATCTGATGTATTAATGGTCAAATCTAACCTGAGCTGTACAAATACAACATAGGACATGGGTGGGAAGCCCGCGGCCTCGAGGTCACATGTGTCCCTCGAGGTCCTCGGGTGCGGCCTTTTGATTGAGTCCAAGTTTTACAGAACCAATCCTTTTATGAAGAGGATTTCTGTGAACTTTGGACTCAATCAAAGGGCTGCACTTGAGGACCTAGAAGGTAGAAGGCCACATATGGCCTCGAGGCTGCAGGTTCTCCGCCCCTGATTCTTGCTTGTTTGGGGGGTTTCTGCCCTACATGGATAAGAAGAAGAGAGGCGAGAGCCAAGGAACAGAATAGTCACTCATCCAACTGCCAAAAACGGAGTTAAAAAACACAAATAAGTGTCGAAGGGAGTCTCTTTGATTCTGCAGTAATTCCTCTTTTTTTTACTGTGTACGGACATAAACGAGACCCAAGACCTTGCACGGTCTGCTGAGGGAGACAAAGCTTGCTCAAAATGGCAGCCTCAGAGCGAGGTCACTTAGCACTGAGCAGAGCACACAGTAAGCACCTAATGAATGCTCCACACAGGAACAGGAATTCCATGGACGACACCTCAGACCGCCAGCCATCCGGCCTCTGGTTGCAGCCCTCCCACCAGGGAGGAATGCCCTCTTTTGGCCTCTTGGCAGCGCCCTATCCTGGCTCTCTGGCTTTCCGGACAGGCAAGACACTCAAATGCTTCTTCCACAAAGAACCTGCCAACCCTGGAAAAACAGAGGCCACGTCCTCGCAGGCGCCTGTGAACACCAGTTGTGTGACTCATAAAGGGCATGACCTGGGACGGCTCCGTGGATGGAGCCCACTAACACCCCGACAGCTTTCCTCACAAACCTCTATTAAATCGATTCCACCCTTCAAAGGGGAAACAGGCCACGTGAGGCACAGAGCTGCAGTCTCACAGTTCTGCTTTGTCTACAGAGATGACCTTTTAACTTAATGCTGAGTTCAGACTTTTTAACAAGGTAGCTCAGCACAAGGCCTCGGGGGCCTTGGGGGGGGAGGGGCAGCGGCCTATGGGGAGGCTGCTTCCCAAGACCTAGGGAGGCGGCTAGGAAGGGTCTGGAAGCAGGGAGTGACACAGGCAGATGCAAGCCTGAAGACTCCTCGGGCAGCGCACACAGGACAGACTGAAAGGGAAGAGGGCGCAGGCACCAGAGAGCGGCCAGGGATGTGCCTGCCACGCACGGCCTCACCCCGATGTACCAAGTCCATGGGCATCTCTGCTCAGACCCTGCCGGGGGCAGGCCGCTGCCAGCTCACCTTCTATCCATGTCCAGGTACATTCTCTCCGCCTCCTCAAACCGGCCAAAGTAGGCTGCCACCTCGCACTGCTTCATGGACTCGCTCTGCAGGTTGCCAAGCCGCTTCACAAACTTGATGCCCTGGTAATCCTTGCAGCGCACGAAGGCCTGCTCGGCCGTCTGCAGGTCCAGCTTCTGAAGGGCGGCTTCCGCCAGCAGGCGCCTGCTCGGAAACACAGAGATGGAGTCCTGACCCATCTGCTTCTAGTGCAGGGAGGCAGAGCGGGCTTTGCCCCATCTCTAGCATAGATGAGCTTGGGCCTGGAACCAGAAAGCCTGGTTCGGACCAGGCAGCCTCAGTCTCCTCATCTCTAACACTGGGACGCCCATCCTCCCAGGACCTCCCCCACCCCCCAGGCCATTGGAGGCTTGAATGAGATGGTACACGATGGGGCTTCACTGGAAGGACTCCCACCTAGTGCTGCCCAAAGCCCATCTAGAAAAGGAAGAAGAGTCAAGAACCAAAGGGCCGGGCCCGCCCCCACTGCAGACACTGAGGAAGCCGAGAGCTGGGCTGAGTTCTTACCATAGCCGGGGATGGGGATTGTCCTCAATGAACTGGGAAGCATCATCAATGCCGACCTTCTCAATCAACGCTCGACTGTCTCGCAGGGATCGGATCTCAAAGTTAATGATATAATCCTTATTAGGGTGTTCAGGGTTCTAGAATGACAAAATGAAACCAGAAATTCCCAAGCACTTCCTTAAAACATACCTACACCTGGTCTTTTTAACAAGGAAAGGTGATCCCTGCAGAGAGGCCCAGGGAAGGGGAGGGAATGGCCTATTCAGCCACTGACCCTCTGAGACTTGTCCAAAGTGAACATGAAGCTGGGGGGAGGAGGAGGATCGGCCCTGCAGCAAGATCACCGGTCCTCTAGACCCCCACCCAGCAACAGCCACCAGGACCAAAGTGCCCCTAAAGACCCTTCTGCTGGCAGAGGTGACAGTCCCCAGGGTCAGAGCCCAGGGGAGGGTTCTGAGGGCAAACCCTGCAGCAATAAGCCCCCCACCCCGGACACCAGGAGAACTTCCACTGAGGCACCCTGGGTGGTGCTAGGGGCCTCAGAGAACACCCAGAAGCAGAAGGGACAACTTAAAGGTACTGGAAGGGAAGCAAGGAGTCATGCACTACATCTCAAGCAGGAGAGTGGACTCCAGCTCTCCATGTGACCCTTTTCTTCAGCCAAACAGTGAGTTGAGAAGTAAAACAAGAAAAGGGCATTACCTTTAGTATTTCATCCAAGAGAACCGATTTAATTTCCAAATCTTCAAAGTTACAAATGTATCCAGAAGTCTGAATGGGTTCCTTTAAAAGACAAACCAATCTTATTTTTTATTTATACAAAGTCTTCCTCATGTCTAGTTAGGCATCTAAGCTTCCTCTGCTTAAAACAGCAATCTGAAGGCTTTTCACAGGCTCTCCTCTAACAGAAGGGATGTCGCTTTGCACGAGGACACGTCGGCCAATCAAAGATGTCAAATACGATGCTGGAGTGACACAGAACTCCACGTGTAAGAGAAAGACTAACAAACACCGTGAGCAACTGTGGCCACAAGTGTGCTTCCAAAAACCTGTCCTGTGCTAGGCTCTAAAGCTGAGAATCACAATGACGCGGCCCTGGGGCAACAGCTTCGTTATCCTAGAAGCTGATACAACATCAGAACAGGTTCAGATGATCAAAAGAACAGTAACCAGAAAGAAAGGGGCAACAGGTTCATCTCTGAGAGTCAGCCCTTTGGAATGAACAAAGGTAAAAACTGCCAGAACCGTGAGGAAAAAAGCTATCAAACCTAACTGGAGCTAAGTGGCCCCAGAGGGCGAGGCTGGAGCTGGGCTTGGCTCTGCGGGCTCTCTGACCAGGAGAGAACGGGAACGGCAGAGTTCTACTGGGTCCAAGCTTTTCACCCAAATCATAAAACCCATTCAAGTGGCTGCATTCTCTGAGAAAACATTACCAGACGCCAACATTTCTCCTAAAAGCGACCAGACAATAACAAGACAGAAATGTGTGAACAGGAATGAATCTCCTCAGAGAAAAAGGAAAAGAAAGCACTTAGAGGCAGCTAGCGCTCTCCGGGAGCCGCAGGACACCAGCTGGTGATGTGACCACACATCTGTCCCCGGCCCATTTTTACTGTGGGCTCAATGCTGACAAAAGAAAGAGACAAGTAGGAGATAACAAACTTAAAACCTGGGAAAGCACGAAGGGAGAAGAGCGGTTTTGGCTGGAATTCATGGCCACTCATGACATGAAAGAGAGGAGAGCACACCCTTCACCGAGCCTGGAAGGAGAGGAAGAAGGGCTGCCAGAACACAGACTCCAAGGCTGCCTGACGTCAGGAGTCCTCCTGTGGGATGACTGAGCCAAGGCCCGGGACCACCCGATGATATCTCCCACCCCCCACCCCCTGGTTCACGAGGCTGTTTCACAAAAAGAAGAAGCGAGCTAAGTCAGGATCCAAAAGCAGTGGCCGCAGGGCCCAGGGAAACCCAAGCAAGGCGCCGCAGCCAGAGGAGCGCCTGGAGGGAGCCTGGAGAAGGAGCAGGCCAAGCCGGAGCCGCAGGGCACAGGGAAACCCAAGCAAGGCCCCGCAGCCAGAGGAGTGCCTGGAGGGAGCCTGGAGAAGGAGCAGGCCAGCCGGAGCCGCAGGGCACAGGGAAACCCAAGCAAGGCCCCGCAGCCAGAGGAGTGCCTGGAGGGAGCCTGGAGAAGGAGCAGGCCGAGCCGGAGCTGCAGGCCCAGGGAAACCCAAGTAAGGCCCCGCAGCCAGATGAGCGCCTGGAAGGAGCCTGGAGAAGGAGCAGGCCAAGCCGAAGCCGCAGGGAAGATTTCAGCACGATGCCACAAGGTCTACAACGTCCTCACAAGTCCTTCAAGAAAAATAAACTCCTTGCCCTCAATCCTCAATGGAAATGTCCTTGTCAGCAAAAAAAGAGCTGGGAGACAGAGTGCCACCCACAAAGTTTCATGGGCAAATCAAAGAAAGGTGTGAGCCTGGAATTTGTGGCTAACCTCTAAAATTTTCAAGAAAAAATGCTTCATCTCGTGGTCAGAAAGGGCACAGCACGGGCTTTCACAGGCCGCCGAGAAGAGGCCTGTTTAAAAGCATGTCCTCAGAATGTCAACAAGCAGGTAGAGGGACGGATTCCAGAGGACGTGAGCCCCACTGCCCACTGAACACCCACAGCCTCGGCCTTTGCTAAGGAACGGGAGGCTCCAGAGAGAAGTCCAGACAGCGGTCAAGCTCCCGGAAACCCACCTCCCTCTAAAACTAACTCAAGCCAAACAGTAAGGGAGCCAGGCCCAGAACAGAAGCTCATGCCCCTAGAAGTGGCCTTTTCTATTCAAGCTTCCTGAGAAACAATCTTCCACCAGGAGAACATTTCACTCAGCACTGACTGCTTCTGTGTGTGTGTGTGCATGTGTGTGTGCATGTGTGTGTGTGTGTGCATGCGTGTGTACATGCATTTGCATGCACGGGAAGGAATGGGTGAGTATGAGACACACACACCCCATTCTGTGCAGCCTGGCACACCCACAAGCATCTGACCACACTGACCGGAAGATGGGGTGCAGAGCCCACCCAACCGGAAGGGACACTGGACGTACAAGTCCGCCTCCACAGCCACCTCACCCCCCTTTGCCCTAATGCCCCTGCCATGAGTCTCCAGGAGGTAGCACCACGTCCAGCAGCCCCAAGGTATGGATGCCCTCAGCCCTGGGCCTTCCCAGTTCAGCTGCAGTGCTGCTGCTCAAGGTCTAAACAGTACAGAGGCTGGCTTCAAGCTTAAAACAAGCCTCAGAGGGAAATCACAACATGAGGCCTTTTATCAAGTCCAGATCACTCTGACCCAAGCAGGTCTCAGCGGGCGATATGTGGGAGAAGTAAGGGCATTCCGCTCAGGGTTTGGTGGAGAAGCCACAAGGGGGCTCCCGTCTCCAGGCAGCCCCTGATTCTCAGTGCCAGGGTCGGAGCTGAGGAGCCCCTCCAGACTGGCCCATCATCCAACTATTTAGCTCACCTGTGTCCCACTGTGCTGGGGAAGGCCCCCTCCCCCCTCTGTCCCAGGAGCAGCAAGCTCCTCCTCACACCTGGCCTGAATCGGCCTCACTGCAGCTTCCGGACTAGCTCTGCCCACAGAGCCAAGCATGACGGGTCTGGACGGCTCCTGAGGACCCGGGAGATAAGGCAGCCCTGCCCTCCGCGGGGCAGCGGTTCCCTGTGCCAGTGGGGATTAGCTCGGCTAGGCCTGCTCTGCTCATCGATAAACAGGGAACAGATGAGAGTGAGGGGGCAGGGGGGACAAGCGGGGAGCCGAGGATGCTGTAACCAAGGACTCCACGAGCTTCGGCCAAGTGCCAGTGACAGGCCAGGCACGGCCAGACAGCCAAAGGGGTGACAGCCTGAGTACAGGTGTCTCTGAGGACAATTTAACAGGGACTCCCAATCCACCAAGAGGGTAGGTTTTTCATCCCAGCCCCATCGATCGCACCTCTATCTTCAGAGCTCCTGTCTTTTCTTCCTTTTAATTTAAGTCTCTGCAATTAACCAAAAACTACTTTCTCCCCCTCCCACAGCCCCTAATATTGGAAAGAAAAAGACCAAAACCAAAACTCTGGGAACAAATACTCATAGTCAAGCCCGACAAATGACTTCCACTGACTGTCTCCACAACACGCAGGTCTCAGCCTGCCTCGGGGCCCAGGGCTTCTCTGTCACGAGGTGGACCACAGTCACATGTTTACTGCAGGTCCTTTCAGAGAAAGTCAGGAATGTCCAAAGGAATTAAAAGTAGGTGCCCCCCAAAATAACACACAGCAGGACAACATAATGGGAGAGAGCATCCGCACGAAACCGAACACTGCGTGCGTTGCTATGACTACACACAGCCCTGGGAGGAGCCGGGAAAACACATCCTCCTTCACCGATGGGGCAGGGACCAGGCTCAGTGATGCCTGTGTCACAAGAAAAGGGGAGGAGGAAGAGACAGCATCAGAAGGAAAAGCCATTCTAAAAGCATGCAGACGCACGCCCATAAATTACAGGGACGCGTTCTCTATCTGTGCTTAGGAACCCCAGCCTCGGAGCGCCCGGCAACGCGCCCAGGCTCCAGCCTCCCCCCCAGTCCTCGCTTTTACCTCGGGATCCAGGTTTCTGAACACATACATCCTTGTCTTCTCCATCATTGCCAACAAGTCTGGATTGTCTTTGGCCCATTTCATATCCCAGACATCTTTACGCTCCAGCTTCAACAGCTCGCCTATTGTCTGCTGCCCCGTGCTGTCTGTCACGCGAGCGTCCAAGTCAAAGAAGGTCAGGACACCAGAAATGTCTATGACAGCAAGACGGCTGAGAATTTGGGAAGGAAGAGAAAATGCCATTGGAAGATGATCAGCGGCACTTACAAAAAGGATCAGCCATCATTCGTCAGAAAAACACACAGACAGAAAACTCAAGAAGGCAAAGGAGCTCTACCATGATCAGTGGCTTCCCAACACCAACTTTCATGAATAGGAGTTAAAGAACTTAGCTAAATGTTGTTCAGAGTCCACAATTATTCCACTTATAAAACCAAATTCCTTTAGTGATAAATGAGTACAGAGACAAGAACAATGAACACAAAAAGGCAAAAGTTATCTTGCAGTTCCTGAAATAATGCTCAGAGCCCACATTTTACATCAGAATAGATATCGCAAACAAAAGAGGGATCTATACAAAATGCGATATGGACCCACCCTGTACATTACCACTAGACTAGAACTGTATTATCTGCATAAAACATGTGCCTTTCACATCTTTAAAAATGATTCCAACTCTCTTCAATGACAGGATTCTTTCCAAGTCACACTTTTTTTGGAAATGGCTAAAAATCCTTACCTGGAGTTGCAATTCAAAGACAACTGGTAAGCTCGACAGGGCAGGGAATACTTTTGAATCAGACCAACATTAGGAAGACTGTATCTCTGAACGGTGCCAGATTCACGCCCCTGAAAAATTAGGGAGAGAGGTTTTGTTTACCGGTCTCCACAATCTGTGGTGTCTCATCTACACCTTTTTCTATGTTTACATAATTAAAAAGCGTCTCGACCTCAAAGACCTGAATGAGTGAAAAGCGGCTCCCACCTCCAGTGACCGGGAGAGCATTAGGAAAGATCTCATACAAGAACCCTGTGAAGGAACCAGCCTAGGCCAGAGATGGAGCCTCAGGGGCAGCAAAACCAGTCTGACTAGAGTGTGGGAGATGAGGAAGGAGGGGCGCCGGAGAGAGAGTGTGGATGCAGGCCAGCTGCAGACTTCAGAGCCAATCTGAGAGGTAAGTAAATGGGTGATAAATTAAGAAAGAAGATATGGGTTCTAGTCCTGCTTTTATCACTGGCTTCACTGCATGGCCATAGAGAAGTCCCTTCTACCCTCTGGGTCTCACTTTTCTCCTAGGAGAAATGAAGACTGTTTGTCCTCAAGTCTGACTTCCCTGGGTCTCAGTTTCCCCATGTGTCAAATGAGGGGCTGGACTAGATATGGCCTTTGAGGTCCCTTCCAGCTTGAAATCAAATGAGATAATATTGGTAATGCAAACAGTAGGTGCTTAATAAATGAAGACTAATGCGCAAGGGAGTGACGCGGCCAGACCTCTGCTGCTGTCGCTGTTGCTGTTCGGTCATTTCCATCATGTCTGGCTCCCCATGAGCCCATCTGGGGTGTTCTTGGCAGCGGTACTGGAGCAGTCTGCCATGTCCTTCTCCAGCTCATTTTACAGATGAGGAAACTGAGGCAAACAGGGTGAAGTGACTTGCCCAGGGTCACAGCTAATCAATATCTCAGATCAAATTCGAACTCGGGTCCTCCTAACTCCAGGCCCAGCACTCTAACCACTGTGCCACCTAGCTGCGCCCTTGGTTTACTTGCCATATAGCTAATTCTGCCCAAATGTCCCAAGGAGACAGAAAACTCATTGGGATACAAAGATTAAATCACATTATCAGAAGACTGTTTTTAAAAGTTAAGCAAGCCTGACCGTACTTGAACTACACTGTAACTGAGTTCCATACGTGCAAAAAATTCACATTCAGTTAACTCTGAGGACATTAAAGATTGGGGAAACACTCATTTCTCAAGTTAATGTGTTAAATACAGTAGCCCAGTGAGTCCATTTCAAAGATCAGAAAAAGGCAAACACTAGCTTGCCAACAGTCTCCCGATCTTTCCGAGTGACATCTTTTCCTATGTCGTGACATAATTAAGCACAGTAATAACAGCTGCCAGTTGGGCAGCACTTTACAGAGTTTACAAAGCCCTCCATGCAGATCACTTCATATAACGACCATAAGTCTGCTGCCTTTACATAAATGACTCCATCTTGTATTCGGCTGCCGTTTTGGGCAGAAGCATTTTGATGTATTTTTCAATATTAAGAGAAGGACCTGTGTGGTATAATTTGGTAAACAGCATGTCTGTTCATAAATAAATAATAAACTGAAGGGACCCTCAGACAGAACTGACCATCAGTGGGAAATTTTGGTAAATCACCTTGTTATTACCTTGGATCATAAGGTACCAATCAAATTAATTGGTAAACAAATCACTGGTCACCAGTCAGAACCAGAATATAACCAGTACTTGGGTGTAACCAACACTTGGGTACAAAAGTAATGTCCACAGCAAGAACTATTAACAACCCACCACAGGCACCAATCTTCAGGCCGTTCTGAGGGCAGGACTAGGGCTGGCTCCTGCATTCCCACTCCCACTTGATGACTTGTGGGCAGAGGTGATTGATGGGGACTCACCAACTCGTCAGAACACTACCTCAGAGGGCAGAGGTGGAACCCTGCCATTGAATACTGGAAGGAGAGCCACTTAGCTGGAACCCTAGGAATCAGAATGGCAGTGCGTTTCTAGTGGAGTTGATGTTTTTGTGGTCTAGGAGATGATTACAAACTAATGTTTGTATACTTTTGATTAATACAGTTTGACTGCATTGCATGAGGACTGTAAATCTGATTCATTGTTAGTCAGCAAGTATAACAGTAAGCTGGTTTAACACAGACCCTAAGGCTCCTGCCACACCTCACTCACATTAGGTTTCTGTTACATCTCCCTTGACCCTTGAAATATTCCAGCGAGGGAGGCACAGAAAAGGAAACTGAGGCACTTCTCAGTGACGTCACTTGACTGCAATGACACTGATGGTAGGTGCCAGGGCAGAATTCAAAGGCAGGTCTTTCCTAACTCTTTTTGCCATAGCACAGAGACTGACTGAACCCGGACAAGCAGCTAGGCCAGGGTCTCCAGTACAATGCAGCCACCTACAGTGGGGAAGCAAGCAGTCTTTGTGAACTCCTTTCCTTCCTGTCTATACCAGGCTCCTTGGAGCCACCCAAAGGGGCCAGTTCCTCTCTCTTCTATCCTCCTAAGGGACCGCCAGGGCAACAGATTTGGAGGCAGCTGTTTTGACAACCATTGTCTAACCTGCAAGACACATTTTCAAACTCTGAGTCCATCTCTTGATGGATAATGAGAACATATTATGGTGCTAGGCTTTTGGCTAGGCTAGGCTTTTTTTTTACTTTACTTTACTTTTATGATTGAAACAAATTATTCACAAAATAAAATGTTCATCACTTACCACAATCAGTGTCTTATCAGATGCTGTTATAGCACAAATGGGATCCCCAGTTCCCTAAAATCCAAAAGAATACTATGATTCATTGATTCAATCAACAAATATTTATTAAGCACTTACAAGGATGAATAA
>NW_027555890.1:0-26255 GCF_003287225.1 Phascolarctos cinereus
GTCACCGAGCGTCAGCTCTGCTCCGCCCCTCGTTGCCTGAGTAGCTATGGTGGCGGAGAGTTCAAATCTGGCGGGGGGTGACATTGCAGGACAGTAGCTGAACAGCAACCGGAGGCTCTCCGGACGCTAGGGGCCACACTGCACCTGCCTCAGCACCTCGAAGTTACTTCAGATAGAAGGTAATGGTCCCCAAGTGGTATTTCTCTGACCTTTGCTTTTCACCCCTTTAGGTTCTGAGGGTAGCCAGGGGGTTGCAATAGGGAACAGCTCTGCCCGGGAGGAAGCTGCACACAGCCCCAGGGGCTTCCCTGCAGGCTTTCAAGTCAGATCACTGGCTGGCAGGACGAACTTCCTGCTTGGCAGTTGCCTGGAGGGAAAGCATTGGACTAGTACTTTGCTGTTTGCTTTTTCTGTTTTGTTTTTCTGCTGGAATGGGTGATTGAGGGGGGAGGTGGGCATGGAGGAGCAGCTCTGAATGGACTTGGAGGGGTTGGTGAGGTGGAGGGCTAAAGGAGACCTTAGGGGTCATCTGGTCCAACCTCTTCATTTTGGAGAAAGTGAAAATGAGGACAAGAAGAGGTGAGGATGTTGACCAAGGGTACAGAGCCAGTAAGTACCTGCAGCAGGTCCGGGGCCCAGGTTTGTCTTTCTTGACACCCTAGGTGGCTTCTATGTTGACATGTCTCTCCTTTGACATCCACATTTCATGGGCAAAGATCCCTCAGAAAACACTCCCAAGAAACAGCTTCCTGCCTCAACTGGGATTTGTGTAGGTCACCCAGAGAGTTAGCAGGGCAAGGCAGAGCAAATATCACCCCTTTCCTGAATGGGTTTCTTCCCTTTCTGAAACAGGAGGGAAGGGAGGGGATGATCTTCAGTGGCTTCCCTCCTAGGCCTACTTGAATGTTTTCCTGGAAGTTGGATATGATAAACGCCTACGGAAGGTCCCTCTTTCCTGCCCTGAGAAAACACCCAGTCTAGTGTGGGGGGAGAGGAGTCTCTGGGACATGGTGAACTTGATCTAGGTTGGGCAAAGGAGGAAGGGCTAGGTGACAGGGGGATCTGGAACAGCTTGCTGCAGTTGGCCTTTCCACGATGGGAAAGAGGGTGGAAAGTGATCACACAGCAAAGGTATCAACTGTAGGCTGACCAAAGGGACCTCTCTGGGCTAAATGAGGGTCCTGGAGGAGTCAGGACGAGGACAGGAACCTGAATAACACCTTGAGCAAAGCTCATGTGCCCTTTCGTTTACCAACCTTAGCAGGTGTATCAGGTTGTTCCCAGGAAGAGGGGTTGTTCCCCAGCTTGTTGAGATCATTCTCAAGGACAGCTCAAAGATCATCTCCCTGATGCCAAAGGTCTGAAGGGGAAGAAGATGGGGCAAGCAACCAAATCAAATTGCGGGTGGAAATGATGCCACCAACACAAGAGTTCAGGAGTCCTGGAAAGCCTCAGGGGCTGGTCCCAGGTCACTGACAATCAGAGAATAGAAAGCAGAGCCAAAAGAAATGTGGCTTACAGTAAACACTCCTCCAAGCTGAGCTATTCCTCTCTTTTACTCATGATTGAAAGGGGGATGTGTATTGAAAAAAGGGCCAGGGATCTCTCTCTCTCTCTCTCTCTCTCTCTTCTCTCTCTCTCTCTCTCACACACACACACACACACACACACACACACACAGACAGGCACACACTCCACCCCAAGGCAATCATTTCTTAAAGATTCTTAAATGAGAGAAATCGTTTGTAACTGGGAGGTGAAGAAAGGGTGTTCTGTATTGTTGTGCCCAACAGTTGACTTACTTTCTAAGCAGAGAGATGGGATAGCCATGGGCAAAACAGGTTTGGAACATAAACTCATATGTCAAATGTCATGGAAAATGTGGGTGAAAAATAGGGACTTTTCTTACCGACGAGTATTTCTATTCTCTCAATGTTGACACACATGAGTACTCACCTATTCTCTATTGTCATATATATTTGTACTGATATTGTCTCTCTAGATTCTTGTTTATGAATATTCCAGTATTATCTATGTTTGTTCATACAGTAATACTCATATAGGCTTTTTTTAGATCCATACGCACACATATGTACACCTCTCTTCTCTATTCATGCATGTGAGCCATCATAACTTGAGAAGATATATTCCTCTTTATATACTTCTCTATCTCTCAGTATTATGTATATTTATTAATACGTCTTTCTCCATTTATTGACATATACGTATGCATGTATTATCTATATTTACATAAATGAGTCCTCACATATTCTCTCTCTCTCTCTCTGTGTGTGTGTGTGTGTGTGTGTGTGTGTGTGTATATTTATATATATATATATATATATTATATATATATTATATATATATATATATGTACTCATTGGCTTTTATGCAGATGTCTTTCTCCTTTGACCTCCAAGTTTCATGGGTGGAAGATCCCTCAGAAAATACTCCCAGAAATAGCTTCCTCCCTAAATTGGGATTGGTGTAGGTTACCCAGAGAGTTACCAGGGCAAGCCAGACACTAGGATTACCTGGAGCAGAGCTGATGGTCGGTGACATCAGCCAGCGCCTTTGTGAGGTTCGAGCCCAGCTCGCCACCTGGCAACAAGGCTCCACTCCCCTCCACAATCGCCCCCCGCTGGGACTCGGGCGCTGCACTCACCATCTGTCCATCCTCTGGTTTGGCTATCCCTCCCCTGAGCCAGGGTCTCTACTGGCTTCGTTTTAGCTGCCCCACCACCTAATCGAACCCCAGCTAAGAGAACCTGACTTCTCCTGTGCTCCATGTGGCTTATCTGATTGAAATCCTTGCAGGTGCCCCGCAGGCAGAGAAGAAGAAGCAGAACTGGGGAAGTGTCCATGGCACGATCTATCCATCTCTTTGTCCATCCCCTATGCTGCTGATAAAAACCCATTTGCTTGTATCTTCATATACTGAAGTCTTGCTGTATTTTTTCTTTATGTTCATTATATTGAAGAACTCATATATTCTCTTTCTATATTCATACAGAGGAATACTTATGGATTCTCTCTATATTCATATGAAGGACTTCTGGGAGAGCCTCTGACATGGGTACACATATATTGTCTAGGCGGTTCAGTGGATAGAATGTCTGGTCTGGCCTCAGCAACACCTGAATTAAAATGCAGTTTCAGTTGTCACCCTGGGTTATGTGACCCTGTACAAGTCACTTCACCCTGTTTGCCTCAGTCTGCTTCTGTGTAAAATGAGCTGGAGGGGGGAACGGCAAACCACTCCAGAATCTGTGCCATAAGAGCCTCCAAATGCTTCAGAAACTGTCACAAATGACTGAGAAAAAAAAAACTAAATGCTTCTCTACTTTTTTCTTTTCTTCATTCAAGTGTGAGCCCTTTTTCTCTATATATGTAAACAAGTATTCCACGGTTTCCCTGTCTGTGAAGATGTGGATTCATGTATAATGAGAAAGAATATGATGATGCCTATAACAACATATATATACATATAGAGAAAGTTAATACTCATATATATATGAAGAAAAAGAATATGTGAGGATTCACTTAGGCGAATGTAGGTAATATATGCATACTTACATGTCAATAAATGGAGAAAGATGTATGAATAATAGTACATAATACTGAGAGATAGACAGGTACATACATAGGAATATATATGCTCTATATATGATTGCTCACATATATGAATAGAGAACTGAGAAGTATGTACATGTGTGTATGGATCTAAAGAAAGGATATATGAGTATTGCTGTATGAAGAGACTTAGATAATACTGGAATATTTGTATACATGAATATAGAGAGGGAATATCAGTACAAAAAAAAAATATATATATATATATATGCAGAGAATAGATTAGTACTCATATGTGTCAGCATTGAGAGAATATGAAAACTCATCCATAAGAAAAGTTCCCATTTCTAACCCACATTTTCCATGAGAGTTGGTAAATTAGTTTATGTTCCAGAGGTGTTTTGCTCATGGCTATCCCGTCTCTCTCCTTAGAAAGTAAGTCAACTGTTGGGCACAACACTATAGAGCACCCTTTCTTCACCTCCCAATTACAAATGATTTCTCTTACTTAAAATTCTCTATGAAATGATTGCATTGGGTGGAGTGTGTGCTTATCTCTCTCTCTCTCTCTCTCTCTTCTCTCTCTCTCTCTCTCTGTGTGTGTGTGTGTGTGTGTGTGTGTGTGTGTGTGTGTGAAAGATAGTTAGATACAGAGAGAGAGACCCCTGGCCCTTTCTCAGTACACATCCCCCTTTCAATCATGAATCACAAGGTGGAATAGGTCACCTTGGAGGAGGTTTTAGGGCTCTTTAGGCAATTTGCAGTAGGAGACACTCTTAGTGATAGATGTCCATGAGCTAATCTATGGAGAATAGGGGAGAAGCTCTCTTTCCCTTTTGGGGACAACCTCTTTGAGCTGTCCGTGTTGGGAAATACAGGAGCACATGAGCTCCGGACAAGGGGTTATTTGGGCTTCCTTTCCCACTCTGATTCTCAGAGTCCCCTTTGCAGCCAAAGCAAGTGCCTTTGCACAGCTGAAAATTTGCATCTCTCTTCTGTCCATAATCTGCACCTTCCATGACATCAATGAAAGTCAACTGCCATGAACCCCACCTTCTCCAAGCTGTTCTTTCTTGTTCCCTACCTCTAAAAGGCTTGCATCTTTTCGTAAAGTTGTGACTATTACTACCATATTGTTCATATCCAAGTCACTCATCACTGAGTGACTGAATGTACCGTTTTGTAACCCTACATATATAGGATTATATTTATATATGAATACATCATCCAATAAGTAGGAAATAACTTATGTATTTCATTTATATATATTCTCTATCTTCATGTATGTGTATTCACATACAAGACTACAGAGCTTCTCTCCTATAAAGTGTGAATTCATATGTTCATTGAGTACCTTGCCGTAGCTAACACTTCTTTTTTTTTTTTTTTGGATATGACGTTTATATTAAGATTTTTTATCCAAATATAATTGAAAAGGAAAGTGTTGAGGGCCGATCTTAAGAGTCTGATAAGGGTTTAAGATCCAAGGCAGAGTTTGACCTCTGCTCAGGCTTTCACCCCAAAGGGCTCATGGATTAAGCGGTACGGCTCCCCAATTCCTTCCTGATAAAGAGGTCTCTGAGACATCCTTCTCTCTCTCTTTGAACCTTAGATTTACATATTTACTCCTCATGCAGGTGGCCAAGGCGCCTGGGAAAACCTTGGAATCTACAGCTCAATCTAGGAACCCTGATAAGGAGGAAATTCATGATTGTCACATCCTCAGCAGATGTTCTGGGGAGTATCTCACGGGAGGACTCTTTGAAGTTAGGCTAGATCTTCCCTATATATTCTGTGCTCAGATGAATAAACGGAGTCAGTAATTCTACTCCGCCTGGCCCATGTCATAAGTTTTTTCACGCCTCTCCGTTCGGTGTACATCTGGTTGCGTGCAACAGGAAAGAATGATTTTCATGGAGTATGCATTATATTTATCTAAATGGTTACATTTCCCAAGCTTTGCTCCAGAAAAGAGATCTCCCTCCATCTTTCCCCGTCCCACCACCAGCAAGTCTCTTTTTTTTTTCCAGTTACATTTAGTTTTTTAACATTCTTTTTAAAAAGAATTTTTTTTTGAGTTCCATCATTTCCCTCCCCCTTCCCCACCCTGAGAAGGCAGGCAATTTGATATAGATTATACATGTACAGTCATGCAAAACACATTTCCATATTAAAACCTAATAAAGAACACAAAAAAAAAAACAAGAAAAATTTAAAAAATAAAAGAAGTATGCTTCAATCTGCATTCAGACACATAAGTTCTTTCTCTGGAGGTAGATAGCATTTTACATCATGAGTCCTTTGGAACTGCCTTAGATCATTGTATTGCCAAGAATAGCTAAGTTACTCACAGTTTATCATTGTACAATATTGCTGTTGTTGTATATAATGTTCCCCTGGTTCTGTTCACTTCACTCAGCATCAGTTCATGTAAGTCTTTCCCTGCCTACTCATCATTTCTTATAGAACAATAATATTCCATTACCTCCATATGCCACAACTTGTTTAGCCATTCCCCAACTGATGAACATTCCCTCAATTTCCAATTCTTTCCCACCACAAAAAAACTGCTATAAATATTTTTGTACATCTAGGTACTTTTCCTTTTTCTTTGATCTCTTGGGATATAGACCAAGCAGTGATATTGCTGGGTCAAAGTGTATGCATAGTTTTTAGCCCTTTGGGCATAGTTCCAAATTGTTCTCCTAAATGGTTGAACTGGTTTACAACTCCACCAACAATGCATGAGTGTCACAATTTTTCCACATCCCTTCCAACATTTGTTACTGTTCTTTTCTGTCATAGTAGCCAATATGATAGGTGTGAGGTGGTACCTTAGAGTTGTTTTAATTTGCATTTCTCTAATCAATAATGATTTAGAGCATTTTTATATGACTATAGTTATATATTTTAAGGTGATGTCCAATTCATTGATCTGCTCTTTTTCTATTTTTTGATGTAAGTGTTTAGAGGCTGATCCTTCACCTGGAAGATGATTATCTCCTGAGAGCCAGTGTGGCTTTGGAAAGGGCCGAGGAGTGGTCAATATGGTATTTGCTGCCTGATAACTCCACTAGAAATGCCAGGAGTAGAAGAGAGGTCTGTACACAATGTTTGTAGATCTGACCAAGGCCTTTGATACTGTCAGCCATTAGGGTTTATGGAAAATTATGTCAAAATGTGGTTGCCTGGAGAAGTTCATCAGTATTGTATGTCATTTTCATGATAGCATGCTTGCTCAGGTTCTGGATAACTGACAATACTCTTGTGCTTTCCCAGTTACAAAAACAAGGGTGTGTGTTTGCTCCATGCTTTTTAGCATGATGTTTTCAGTCATGTTGTCAAATGCTTTCAATGAGGATGAACACGGCATCAAGGTTACGTAGCTAACACTTCTAAGTCTCAGGAAAATGTTCAAGTAGGGCTCTGAGTGAAGCAGGTAGAGGTCATCCTTTGTTTCTCAAATGGAAGAAACACATTCAGGGAAGGCATGGGACTTTTCTCAGGCTCACTGTGCTAACTGTGTATACCAGGCTGACCAAAAGTTGGGGAGAGTTCAGGTTGCTTTTCACTTAACCTCACAGACATAATTGAAGACTGCCCAAAACCCTAGCTCTTTGGGTAATCTGCCCACAAGCTTCTGGGTTGTGCCTTTCCTTCAAGGACCCTCCACCTCTGAAGTTTGGCTGTCAGAGGAGGAAGAGGCCAAGATGGAAACCAGCTAGCTTGGCCAGCAAGACAGACCTGGCCTTAAGGCCGAGGTCTGCCCTTACTGGCTCTGTGACCTTGGTCATGTCACTGCCCTCCTCTTGAACTTACTTTCCTTTCTCTCAAATGAGGAGGTTGAATCAGATGACTTCTGAAGTCTTCATCTTATTCTAACCTATAAGTCCATTCAGACTCCTCAATTACATCCATACCCCGATCCATGCTAGCAATATAACCTTCCCAATTCAAAAAAACCCTGCTAGTCTAATGCTTTCTCTTGTGGCAGCCCCCAGTCAGCAACAGCTGTTCTATTCTAACCCTAAAATCTGGAATAAAACACATGGTTCTTCATGGACCTGCCTCCTGAACCAGAGGTGCTGCCCCCCATCCCATCTCACATGGACTGTCAGACATCAGAGCCCCGAAGGTGGAAGGCCAAGGTCCTGCAGGGTCCAGCTGGGTACCATTTCCCTACCACGGGCAGGAGTCCTGTGGCATGGGGCTTATGTATCTTGGCCCCTTATCTCCCACACTCAGATGGGCTTTGGGTCAGTCCCCTGGCCTCTCTTGCCTCTCAGATATCCACTGCCAACCCTCGGATGCTCAGGGAGCCACCAGCCAAGAGGAGCTGACTCTGCGCAATGTGGACACCCCCATTTCCCTCCCTCTGTGATGACCGCTGACGGCTGGTGATGTTAGTGCCTACCTTGGTAAGGCAGGAGTCTCTCTCCTGCTGACCCTGCTCCTTCCTCCACTGGTTCCCACCTCACATCCTTCACTCTCCTAAACACCCTCTCTGACTCATTTGTTCCTTCCCTGAAGACCTTATTTTCTCCTCCCCCGCTGCTGCAAGTGGCTTGAGCTGCCACCAAGATTACCTGACTGTTTCTGTTCCGGCCCGGCATGGAGGGAGAGGACCCAAGGCACCAGGACGGATGCCCAGCGACCCTCTGCTGTCTGCCCAGAAGGCCCTCTGTCCCTCTCTTCAAAACCACGGGGTTTTTTGTATTCTTATTCATGAGTGCTCAAAGTTTTCCTCTGTATATTCGCACAAGGGAGAAATCTTCCATTGTCTTTCTCTGTTCCTCTTTATGAGTACTGAATGTCCCGTTTTGTAATCCTACATATATAGGACTATATTTATATATGATTATATCATCCAAGATATAGGAAATAACTTGCATATTTCATTTACATATATTCTCTATCTTCATGTATGTGTATTCACATAGAAGACTACAGAGCTTCTCTCCTATAAAGTGTGAATTCATATGTATGTAATCAAATATACAGATAATATAAGATAACTCGTATGTATGAAGACAGAATATATCATATATATAAATACACAGATTCTTTCTTTTCATTACTATGTACATAAAGTCATTTGTTCTTTCTATAAATTCACTTATGTGAAGTAACTATCTCCTCATGAATATTAGTAATCATTCCCTCTAGTCCTACATATATGAGTACTCACATATTCACTTTCTATTCATATTTGAGAACCCATATTTTCTCTGTACATATCTATGTACATATATTCTCTCTCTATTCACATATATTAGGTCTCCTATATGCTGTCTATATTCCAACAAGCATTCCATTTCTTGTCTTCATGTGAGAGAACATATGAAGACTTTTGCCTATATATACATAGAGTTTATCAGCACTCTTATAGGGATATAGACAGAGAATAAGGTCTCTGTAAGTAGAGAAACATGGAGTGAATGACCACTCACAAAAATACTCATAGAGGAATATAGAAAGGGTTTATGAATATTTATGTATACCAAAATATAGAGAGAATATATGAATAATCATATATGTGAGTCACAAAAGACAATATGGTATATTTGTATACACTGATTAAATGTCAACTCATGTTTGTGCATGTGTATATATATATATGTAAATATATATGTATATATTGTAGAATATAAGGGGAACCTATATATATTGATTCATTTATAGAGAGACTATATGAGGACTAAAATATAAATAGTGGGAGTATGGAATGATAGTCATACATATAAATACATAAAGAGAATATATTGATATTTGGATGTATGGATAGAGTGAGAGAAAAAGTGAGTCCTCATATATGTCGAAATACACATGGAAGATAGGAATGCTCATCTGTGAGGAGATATCTTCAAATTTCCACCATCTCTTTCCATGAGATTTGCCTTAAGTTTCTCAGCCTGTTCTGGCATTGTCTGTTTGATCTCTCCACTTCTCAAGTCAAGCAGATGTTTTTCAAGGCACTCTTGAGAGTGTGTTAAGTAAAATCTATATGTGTGTATGAATTCGGAAACATCATCTTCTTATAAAAAGTATTCTGTAACTTCAATTTCTATGTGAGGATTAAATCCTTATCTGTCTCTACCTCTCCTAAGGGGGAACTGAATAACTAAATTAAAGAGAATTGGAATTAATTTAAATTAAGTGGTATTGAAGGAAATATCAAGTTTGAGTAAGACTTTATCAGGGTAGAATCAGTCATTCAGGTAAATATTTGCCCAGTTGACCAGGGCTTGTTGTTGTTCAGTCATTCAGTGACGTCTGACATTATGTGATGCCATGGACTTTTATCCATGAGGTTTTCTGAGCAAAGATACTGGAGTGGTTTGCTATTTCCTACTCCTAAGTCATCCCATTTTACTGATGAGGAATGGAAGTAAATAAAGATTAAGTGACTTCCCAGGGTCACATAGTAAATAAGTGTCTAAGGCCAGACTAAAACTCAGATCTTCCTAGCTCCAAGCCCAGTGTTCTATCCACTGCAACATCTAATTGCCCTGTCCAGGGAAAGTAAAAACATGACCCTGAGAGTATACAAAATCAGATAAAGAGGATTCAATAGTGAATTTTTCTATTTCCAAATCTCATCTTCTTGCTGAGAGAAGTGATGTTTCTATTACATTAATAAACAATTATTAAATTAGAACTAAGCTTTTTTTTCTATTTCTGATTTCAGGGAGCAGCCTTGTTAGTCTGTCAGTCTCTGAAGGACATTGCTCCTTGATAGTGGGCAGGACTTCAACCAAATAGAAGATCTTACAACTATTTAGAGTGTAAACAGAATGTAATCTAGGTGAATTCCATTCCTAAAGCATTAATTCTATGCCCTTGCAGCCCTTCATTGTGGTTAGGGTAACCAAGTTCATGAAGGATAAAACCAACCAGAGTGGTTTGGGCATAGATAGATTCCATTTTCCCAAAAGCTGGAGGTGACTGAGTCTCATGATGAAGTCATGTCCTCAGCAGGAAGAGGTGAAACTTTAAGCCCACCTCCTCATTAGTTGTTCAAATCCGGGTTGTTTTTCACCTGTCAGTGGCACCTCCTTCTCCAAAGATATTTAAGCATTCAGTGATCTCCATGGTTTTGCCTTTGGTTACGGAGAGAGACCACTGACCATCAATTTGTTGATTATCATCTAGCTTAATTAATAAATAGATTATTAATTACTCAGCCACTCTGTCTCTCAGGCTTTCCATTCATCCCATTGTCCCTGAACCATGTTCTCCATCCCTCTCCAACTGATACTCCATTCTGAACAAAGACATTTTCTCCTTTGAGGCACTACCGACATTTACAAGTATGTGCAGTGTATATCTGTGACCTTAGTTCTCTCTCTACAGTCATTCCTTTAAAGCCTTTCATGGGTCCACAGGATCATATCGCCTTAGATCCAGAGATGGCAGGGACCTTAGAGATCATCTAGTCCACTCACCTCATATTGCAGAGGTGATTTACCCAAGGTCATGCACAAGAGTTTAGATTGAGAGCTGCCAGGGATATCAGAGATTATCTATCCAACCTACTCAATTTATAGATGAGGAAACTGAGGCTCAGAGAGAAGTGACTTACTTAAAGTCATACACAAGAATATAGATCTGGTGATGAAAGGAATCTCAAAAGGTAAGCAATGAAACCTTCTCATTTTACTGATCTGAGAACTGAAGTTCGAGGCCTTAAGTGACTTGCTCAGGGTTATATACATCATCAAGGCTATATACATATATGCAACAGAGGCAGGATTTAATCCTGGGCCTCTTTGACTCCATATCCAAGCTCCTTCCATTCTCCCACAAAAAGGCTCCATTGCCAATTCATACTTCCTCTTTATGTGTCCTGGTGAGGAGTGTTGTTGTCAAAAAGCAATGTCTAATTTGGTGACTCCAAGGTGAGCAGAAATGGGAAGGAGAAGAAAAGAGCAAGGTCATTTAGTTCTGGAGCCAAGTAGAGATGACACTTTCCAGGGAGTGCTGTTCCCCTTATCCTTACCCTTCCTCTGTCTTATTCTCTATCTTCCCCTTTCCAAAGAGCCTAGCCCTGAGCTGCACAGCCAGTAAGGACTCAACAAATAGTGTTTTTTAGAGTGAACTGACTTAAAAACCACTGAATAAGAAAGTGATCACTCAGATTTTCTTTGGCCATCATCTACTCAGTGCTTTCTCAAAATTTTTGAGCCTACGAAGTCTTTGCTAATTGTTACAATTCTTCCACCTAGAAAAAATTCTTGAAGATTTTCTTTCCTCTTTTTTCCTCTGTCAGACCTTGGAATGGGAAGGTGAACAAAATAATCTGCTGAAATTCACATCAGCTGTTTTCTAAGCATAGCAGATTCAGTGTCAATACCCTGCGGTGTTTTGAAACTCTTATCTGGCAACAAAGGGCAACTGGGCTCATGTGATCCATTATTCTGTTTCCTTAGCACAGGAGCTTTTTTGGGAAACAATCACCTCACCTTAGACACAGATTTTATACACAGTTTGTCATTATGCTCTTTGATGACAATAACTGATACCCTGATGCCTCTGGTAATTCATAGACACATGGAACCTGGTAAGAAGGAGATGATGTATTCTCATCAGACTCTTCTAGACAGAATGTTTTCCTGAGAATCACAGTGTGGTAATGATACCATGACACCTTAGGACCCCTCTGATGCATAAGTGAGTATTATTGGATTCACTTTTTCCATGATAGAATGCCTACAGGAGATTTATATCATCTTTGGTCAGGAAATGATGATTTTTATGTCTATTATAATCTCATAAACTAAGCTACTTTGTAAATCCTTTCAAACTTCTCATATCAGCAAGAGGCAAAGGTGGGGTAAAGAAATTGACACCTTTAGTATAGGATGTTATATAGACAGGAAGCCAAATAATTCACTTCAGGCCAATGAGGATCTATCACCTGCTTTGTAGAAGAACCTTTCCAATTACAGGAAGTTATAATTCCTTTAACATTAAAAATGAAAACCCTTCCTTATACCTTTAGTCTTAGAACATCTAGAGGGATGAGAGTAGATTGGTGAGATGAGAGAATAGAAGGCAGCAGATATAGTGGATGCAGTACTGAATTTCAGTTTCTCAAAACCCAAGTTAAATCCTGCCTCAGACACTTAGTAGCCATGCACTCTTAGATAAATCACTTGACCTCTGTAGTTTTCAGTTTTCTCCTTTGTAAAATTGGAGGATGGTACTAGATGGCCTCTTCTATGTGTGCATCTAGGGTCCTGTGATCTCAAGGACTCAGTGAAGGTTTTAAAGGAATGATGGCAGAGAGAGAACTGAGGCAACAACATATATACACCACATAAGCTTAGCAGTGCCTGAAAGGAGAAGGACAGAGATAAAGAGACAGAGAGGGAGGGAGCAAAGGGAGGATGGGGAGAGAGAGAGAGAGAGAGAGAGAGAGAGAGAGAGAGAGAGAGAGAGAGAGAGAGAGAGTTTTGTTTAGAATTAAATGTAACAGTGGCAGTCAAATGGTCTCCCATTTAGCATTTAGACATAGAGGATCCAGATTGGAATCCCAGCCCTACTACTGAGCACAATGACTACAGATGTAGCCTCATGTACTACGGGATTTTGTATACTCAGAAGGGTATTGTTTAGTTTAGGGTTTTTTGTTTGTTTGTTTAATTTACTAGCCCGGCTCACCAGCTCCAATAGTTACCTGCATGGCTGATTTCTGAAAGGTCAAATCTTATTCAAACTTTCGATATTTTTCTCATAAATTCCCTTAAAAACTATGGTCACTCATATTTTTGTATGTATTCAATCCGAATATTGCTCTTGTGAGTGGGTAATATCAATGTTTTACCAAGTTAATGGTACATTGCAAGGTGAAGCCAACTCAGTGGTTTCTTCACTGCTATGAATTTTTATCCTCTATGAGATGGATCTTTGCTATAATGAAGAGTTTCATAGGTAATCTTGATACTGATTATTTGAGTTGAATTCCTATTTGCATTTAAGGAATTCATTGCTCACTTCCTGTCATAAATTCAGGACTTCCTTTAACTCCATTCTTTTTACCTTACCCAGGAGTAAAGTGTCCCTCAGGTTAAAATCCAATAAAAGTAGACACTGGAATTCATCTGAACATAATATTAGGAGTCATACAGGAGATAGAAACCTTAAAGTAACCATGAATTGATGATATTGTTTGATTTCATTAAATGACGACCTTTGAACTATTTTTCATTGTCTTCAACTTTTTAGTAAACTGCAGTATTCTGTTTGAACAGGACATTTCAATGAAAGATTATGCTATGGTCCTCAGTGAAAATTAATTGGTCAACAAGCATTAGTTATGCACCTACTTTCAATTCAATTCCATTCAACAAACATTTATTGATCACATACTATGCACCAGGCACATTGTGCCAGTCATGGGGGACTTAATAAGTAGGTTAATTACAGTAAAGTACATAAAGGAAGAGAGTGTATAAAAAGATGAACAAGTTAGGATGTAACTAAAATTAAAAGAACTTTAAATGATAAAAAGAGAAGTCTCTTTCTGATCCCATATTGAGGGGTGAGATACTGGAGTTTAGTATATAGGTTTCTTGACCAGTGCCCTAAGCATTTCAGTGAACTGCAACATCATTTCTGACCACCAGAAGCCAGCAAAAGACTGTTCTATCCTCCTCAATGGCAATTAATTGGTCAACAAACATTATATGTTGCATAGGCTAAAATAAGCAAAACAATGTATCAGCAAGGTCACAGGTTGGGCAAAACATGGGGCATCTCCAATAAATGGTCATAAGATGGTCACCTGCTTGAAGCAAGGAATATCTCTACTGACTAAGGGGGTGTGAGATGGTCAATTGCTCATGTTGGACAAGAGAGAATGGTCCGTGGGTACAAAAATAAATTGGAGGACTTTCCATGTAGTTGAGTCACCTCTCTCATACTGGGCTTAGTCCCCATGACAAGGAAAAATGAGGGCAGAGGGCTTCTAATTAACTTCCTATGATTATGAAAGTGAATTTACAATCTGCAGCTCATATTTTTGGGGTCTAATATGCAGAACCTATAATCATTACCCCTGTGGAATCATGTCAAATTGATTGATAATCATTGGAACAGCGTAAGGGTTCAAATGAATTGTTTCTCATAGCATAAAAGTATGTGATACAGCTGATCATTTACTTTAAGTAATTTGGCTCTAATCATTATTTCAAATTAAAGAAATTAAGAGTAAACATTCAAAAGTCATATTCTGATCAGATGAACTTTTGGCTTGGAGGGTAGCCATAAGCAATGCTTTCTGCTCACCTCCCCTTAAAAAGGGTTTCTTCTTTACATCTTGTCTATGTGTTTGCCTTATCCATTTGTTTGCTTTTTCCAAAAATCTTTTATCTTCTTTCTTGTTTAGTGTTATTGCAAGTTCTGTTACTTTGAAAGTTTTCTAAAGGGAAAATTCAGCCAATACATTGCCCATGGTCAGATCTGGGTTGCAGTCCTGGGTCACACTCTCAGGGGAAGAAGAGCACTAGTACACCAGAGCTTGTGGCTACAGGGGGTAGTGATCCTGTTCACAGTACAAGGGTGGAAAAGGGTGCTTGTGGTCTCTCAGGACCAGAGCACAGGCCAGGAGAGTAGTAAACACACTTCTCCTTAAACCATACAACCTTGGAAGAGCTGTAAACTTATGGGTCCTCAGGACTAGCTCTAAAAACAGCTGCACAAAAGACCCAAAGCTTGAGAAAGTGCCCCCTCCACCCTAAAGAGCAGAGCTCAAATTTAACATAAAGTTAAAAGTCAAAAAAATAGGCTGTGATAGTAAGCAAACAACAAAAACAGAACATGGCCATCAGAACTTATTATGGTGGCAGGGAAGATCAAAGCACAATCAGACAAGAAATCAAGGTCAAAACTGCTTCTTTCAAAGCTTCCAAGACCAAGATGGGTTGGTCTCAAGCCCCAAAAGAATTCCAGGAAGAGTCCACAGATATAGAACAAAAATTGGGAAAAGAAATTACAGTGATGCAAGAAAATCAGACAAAAAAAGTCAACAGCTTGATAAAGGAGGCACAAAAAATACTAAAGAAAAGTACACCTTCAAAACCAAAATAGGCCAAATGGTAAAAGCAGCACAAAAATCCACTCAGGAGAAAAATATCCTTAAAAAGAAGACTTGGTCACATTGAAAAAGAATGTACAAATATTTCCTAAAGAAAATAAATCCTTAAAAAGTAGAATTGCAATGATCCAAGACAATTCCGAAAGATTCATGGTGGAAAGTGCTATCCAACTCCTGAGAATGAACTGATGGAGTCTGCATGCAGATTGAAGCATACTATTTTCATGTTCTTTGGTTTTTTGGTTTTTTGTTTGTTTTTTTGCATGTGTTCTCCCTTTGGCTGTTTCTTCTTTCACAACTTCCACTAATGTGGAAATATATTTTACATGATTGCACACATATAAGCTATATCAGATTGCTTGTCATGTTTGGGAGGTGAAAGGGAAGGAAGAGAGGAAGAAAAACTTGGAACTCAAAATCTTATAAAAATAAGTTTTGAAAATTGTCTTCACGTATAATTTGAAAAACATAATACTTAAAAATAAAAAAGAGAATTGAGCTCAATGAAGAAAATAGTTCCTTAAAAGTTGTAATTGGGTAAAATGAAATCTAATGACTTCATTAATATTAAGAAACAATGAAACCAAATCAAACGAATAAAAAAGAAGAAAAGATGAAATATGTTATGGGAAAAACAACTGACCTCAAAACCAGTTTGAAGAGAGAGAATTTAAGAATTATTGGACACCTTGAAGGCCATGATACAAATATTGTGTGGTCACAACCAGGATATCACAAGACTTGGCAGTTTCTTCATTAAAGGATCAAAGTGCTCAGAATATGATATTCTGAAGGGCTATCAGCTATACATCAAAGCAGAGTATTAACTTTCAGGAGGAAAATGGATTTGCAATTAAATAGAAGACTTTCAAGCAATTCTTGATGGAAAAAAAAAACACAGTTCATTAGAAAACTGTACTTCCAAATGGAAGAATCAAGAGAAGTATTAAAAAAAGTTTCTTTGATAAAGGACCCATTTCTCAAAGACATAGAGAGGTGAGTCAAATTTATGAAAAAAATAAGAGCCCTTCTCCCACTGCATATGGTCAAAGGATATAACAGTCACTTTTCAAATGAAGTGATCAAAGCTATCTATACTCATGAAAAAATATCCTAAATCACTATTGATTATAGAAATGCAAATTAAAGCAACTCTGAGATAACACCCTATACTTGTCAAATTGGCAAATATGACCGAAAAGCAAAGAGAGAAAATTTGAAGAGAATTTGGGGAAAATTGAGACACTAATGCATTAGTGGTGTTGTCAAGTGATTCAACAATTTTTGACAGCAAATTGGAACTATACCCAAAGAATTATAAAGCCACACATACCATTTGAATAAGCAACACCAATACTAGATCTGTATCCCAAAGGGGTTAAAAAAAAGCAAAAAGGCCCATATGTACTATATATGTAATACACAAACACAAGTATCATATATATGTGCTATGAAATATTTGTAACAGGTCGTTTTGTTGTGGCAAAGAACCAGAAATTAAGGACTTGCCCTTTAACTGGGAAATGGCTGAATAATTTGGGGAATAGAATGGTAATGGAATACTCGTGTACACTAAGAAATGAAGAGTAGGATGCTCTCAGAAAAACCTTACATGAACTGATGCAAAGTGAAGTAAGCAGAAGAAGGAGAACATTGTAAACCTTAAAAAAAATAATGCATGATGAACAAATTTAAATGACTTAGCTATTCTCAGGAATAGAATTAAAAAAAATCTAAAGGACTTATGATGAAAAATGCTATGCATTCAGAGAATGAGGTGATGGAGTCTAAATGCAGAATGAAGTATATGTCTTTTTAATTTGTAATTTTTCTTGTGGGTTGTTTTGGTCTCTTTTTACATCATGAAAAATATGAAAATATATTTTGCGTATGTATAACCTATATCGAATTATTTGCCTTCTTAATGAGAGGGGACAGGAAGAAAGGAAAGAATTTGGAACTGATAATTTTGAAATATAAATATTAAAACTGGTCTTACATGGCATTTAGGAAAAAAGAAAATATTAAATCTATCTCTGTATCTCTGTATCTATCTTTAGAAAGGGCAGCATGCCAGAAAACTGCTAAAAAGATTCAAAGAGTTTAGAGTGCTAGGAAGATTAATGAAGTTTCATAATTGAAGCAATTGTTCCAGTAAGCAGCACTAAATCCCACTTTGGACTTTCAGAAAAGAATAGGCTAAAAAACTGCTAAAACATCTTAGCACATTTTGTAGGTTTAGAGATTAAGAAGATAGAGATTAATCATTAAGGAGTTTGGAGAGTAGTTATTTTCACTTGGCAGAAGCTAAAGATATGCTGAGGTATTTTAGTGAATTTGGGGGTACCACTCTGAAAATGTATTTTAAGGAAAGCTAAGAATCAAATTTTGTAAAAATTTTGGGTAAGGCGATATTAAGCAATTTATTTTCCTGAAGCTCAATAGACCTATTGTTTTAATGTAATATAATGGAAGAAGAGAAGTAGTTTGAAAGTAATCCATGAGTGAATAGATACACACACACACACACACACACACACACACACACACACCCCACATACAGCCATTCTGATTGTATTTTATAACTTCTATTTGTTGACACTTTTTTGACCATGAAAAAAAAAGATTGTTTAGATCAGGGACACCCTGAGATGCCGATCCCACTTCAGCTGACCCCTATGTCAGATTAAGGACCTACTGAGCTTACATTGTAGCTCAGAAAACTCCTGTAACTCCACAGTTCAGAGAATTTCCAGCTGCAATCATGTTAAGCCCTCTCATCTCAGACAAACTTCCCAAATAAAGGTGATGAGGGGGCAGCTAGGTGGCGCGGTGGATAGAGCACTGCCCCTGAACTCAGGAGGACCTGAGTTCAAATCCGAATTCAGACCAAACACTTGACACTTACTAGCTGTGTGACCCTGGGCAGGTCACCTAACCCCAATTATCTAAAAAAAAATAAATAAATGAAAAGGAAAAATAAATAAAGGTGATGGAAAAAAAAAGATGGAAAAATGCAGGGAAACTTGAGTTACACTATGGTCCCAGAAAATTCATTGGCTGTATCATATTAATCAAGTTATGTTATATATGTTTGCCTTAATTTCTTGATACAGAAAGAAAAAAATTACACTCCTACCCACATCTTAGTATTGTTGTGAACATCAAGTGATATAGTGATTGTGAAGTGCTTAACGAAGTGACTGACATGTGCTAAGCACTTTATAAATGTTGACTTGCTCAAATTATTATTATTTCTTTAATTGAATGTAACTGCATACCGATTTTTTGATACGATTAAAATAAAATACCAAATGCAATAAGATTAATAATATTTATATAGGATAATTTAGAGATTCATTTGACTGAACTAACACATTCTAACTGGCAATAGGTTTTGTTTCATAATTTCAATACAGGATGTTGTGTTTCTCATTACTATATTTCTAAATTATCTTCTGTTGTGAAATTGTAGATTCCAATCCATCAGCAATGCTGTTAGGAAAATATCTGTTTTTTTAAAAATTTGGATTCTGGTAGATTATGAATTCAGCTTTTAAATTTGTGATAAAATAGATATTTAAGTATTGTTAAACACTTAATGAGTTACATTTTGTTTAAAAAGAGATGAGAATAATAATAAGTTTACTAAAAGAGAGTGAGTTTTCATTTGAAAATTTTTGACTATCAATTATAAAATTTACAAAAAAATGTATAAAGTGGTTTCAAGATATGACTTCAATACATCAAAATAAGTCAACTATCAGGCATTTGCTGTATATTGGAAATCCCAGAATGTGGTTACTTTTAATTTATAAGTAAAGAAAAAAATGAAATGTAACTATCAGGGGAGAAGGTAGAATTAATAATATTCAAGCTCTAAGTTGTGGTTAGTGAAATTTTGCTATTTCAGATAAAAACTTCTGGGATTATAATTTACTATTGTTTTGAGTTTTGATTATGGGAATGGATGTCTGAATTGTCTTGAAAGGAATATTAGAAAATGATTTGTAAGCTGCATTCTGAGAAGTGGTAAAGGTGGATATCTGTGCCTGTGAAAAGTTTTGGGGACAGCTTTGGCATGGACTAAGAAAGGATCTCATTGACTCAAGTTCCCCATTATGCTATTTTCTTTCTGAAAAGTAAATTTCCTCATCTGATTAAATCCTTAACCTTCATTTTGATACCCTGTGACCATGACTGACTGTCAGATATGACTCATGCCTCAAATCAAAGAGAGCTCAGGCATTTTTCCTACTGTTACTATATATGACATTAATATAACTATATCCCTCCATTTTCTTTTATAATAAATTTCTATAATGTGGGCAGGTGAGTAAAAGTTGTATAACTACAATAAAACAATCTGTTAATTAATAGCTCTGAATTCCTATAATGACCTGTAACTATGAAATGTCCTAGAATTTTAGTCTTTATTTGAGGTCAAATTATACTATAGGAATAATATGCTCCAAAAGGGTGAAGTAGCCAAAGTGATAAAACAAAGACGTAATGAAAAAGTTTCCTACTTAAATGGACTAACACACTTTGAGAAAGTAACAAGATGAGAATTCTTCTCTAAGAACTGATGGGAAGATGGGGAAGAATGGTGGGTAAGCCTTGAAAACTACTCTCCCCAAAGAGGGAATGACACTCGGCTGAGTAAATAAATCTATCATATATATATAGTTTTGAACATTCACCTTTACAAGACGTGGAGTTCTAAATTTTCTCATCCTCCTTTCCCTCCTCCCTCCTGAGGATGGTGTGCAAGATAATATAGGCCATACACATACAATCCCACTAAACATATTTCCACATTAGTCATGTTGTAAGGAAGAATCAGAACTGAAGAGAAAAACCACAAGAAAGAAGAAACAAACAAACAAACGAAAGAGTGAAAACAGTGCATTTTGATATGCATTCAGACTTCATAGTTCTTTCTCTGTATGTGGATAACATTTTCCTTCACAAGTTTTTTTTGGAATTGTCTTAAATCCTTGCATTGGGGAGAATAGCTAAGTCTATCAAAGTTGGTCATCACACAGTGTTACTGTTTCTGTGTACAATGTTCTCCTGGTTCTGCTCACTTCACTCAGTATTAGTTCATTCACGTCTTAGAAATCAATCTTACCTTACAGGAAAGGGAAGAGAATAAGTGAAAAGGAGAGGAAGCTAATAGAAGCTAGGACAAATTAAGGGAAATAATGATATAAAGCAAAATATACTTTTTGAGGAGGGACAAGGAAAAAGGAGAGAGGGAGAAGGCTAAACAGGGAAAAATAAGATGAAGGGAAATACATGGATAATAACCTTAATTATGAATGTAAACGGGATGAGCTCATCATAAGCACAGAAACAGATAGCAGAATGGATTAGACATAAAAAATAAGCAACAAGCTTGAAACAGAGATATACAGATGAAAAATAAAAATAAGGGGCTATTATGCTTCAGCTGAGGGAAAAGCAGGTAGCAACCATGATCTGAGATAAGCAAAGACAAAAATAGACCTGATTAAAAGAGATAAAAGGGAAATGATGTTTTGCTGAATGGTACCATAGACAATGAATAATATTAATACTAAACATATATGCATCAAATGACATAGCATCCCAAATGTTAAAGGAAAAGTTAAAGGAGTTAAAGGAGGAAATAGACAGTGAAACCATACTAGCAGGGCACTTCAGCTTTCTCCACTCACAGCATGATAACTCTAACCATAAAATTAAGAAGAAAGAAATTAAGAAGCTGAATAGAATATTAGAAAAGCTTGACAGGATAGTCTTCTGGGGGAAAATGAATGGGAAGAAAAAAGATAATACCTTTTTTTCTGCTGTATGTGGTATCTTCAGAAACACTGACAATATATCAGTGCATAAATCCTCACCATCAAATACAGAAAAGCAGAAGTATTAAATGCATCCTTTTTAGGCCATAATGAGATATATACATATATATACATACACATGTGTATACTGACTGAAAAGCAGTGAAAATACAGATCAAAAATTAATTGGGAACTGAATACTCTAATTATAAAGAACAAGTCAAAAACAAAGCATAAAATATCAATAATTTCATTAAAGACAATGACAACTATGAGTCAACATACCAACATTTGTAGGATGCAGCCAAAGCGATATATAGGAGGAATTTTCTCTCTCAGTGTGCTTATATTAAAAAATAGGAAGAAGAGCAGATCAGTAAATTGAGTACACAACTAAAAAATGTAGAAAATGAAATATTAAAAATCCCCAATTAATAATTTAACATCCTGAAAATCAAAGGAGAGATTAATAAAACTGAAAGTTAAAAATGAAACTAATACAACTAAGAGTTGCTTTTATGAAAAAAAACAGTAAAATAGATCAACTCTAAGTTAATTTGATTTATTTTTAAAAAGTGAGAAACAAACCAATTTTTAAAAATTTTTGTTGCTATTGTTAAATTTTTTTCAGTTCTGTCTCACTACTTGTGATGCTCTTTGGTGATTTCTTGGGCAAAGTATAGGAATGGTTTACCATTTCCTTCTCCAACTCATTTTACAAATGAGGAACTAAGGCAAATAGGCTTACATGAGTTGCACAGGATCACACAGTTAGTAAGTATCAGAGGCTAAATTTGAACTCAGGGAAATGAGTCATTCTGATTTCAGACTCTGAACTCTATCCATGGTTCCAGCTGACTGTCTAACCAGATTACCAGTATCAAAAATGAAAAGGGTGACTTCACCACCCATGAAAATGAAATTCACGCAAAAATTAGTACCTATTTTACCAAATTGTATGCCAATAAGTCTGACAATCTAAGTGAGATGGATGAATATTGAGAAAGACATATGTTACCTATATTAAGAGAAAAAGAAAAAGAATACTTAAATTACCAGTGGTGGCACAGTGGATAGAGCCGGCCCTGAAGTCCACAGGACCTGAGTTCAAATCTGGCCTCAGCAAACATTTGACACTTACTAGCTGTGTAACCCCAATTGCCTAATATGTGTGCGTGTGCGTATATATATAACTGATGTGTTTATATATATATATATATATATATATGTGTGTGTGTGTGTGTGTGTGTCTGTGTGTCTGTGTGTCTGTGTGTATATATAATTGAATAAGCCATCAACGTACTCCCTAAGAAAAATCACAGGGCAAGAAGGATTCACACATGAATTCTATGCAACATTTTAAACCAACAATTAATTCTAATACTATATAAACAATTTGGGAATATAGGTAAAGGAAAGGTCTTGCCAAATTCCTTTTATCATACATGTATGGTGCTGATAGCTAAACCAAGATGTGCCAAAACAGGAAGGAAACTATAGACCAATTTTCCTAACGAATATTCATGCAAAAATTCTAAATAAAATATTAGAAAAGAGATTACAGCAATATATTACCAAGATCATGCCCAATCAACAGGTAGTATTTATACCAGCAATGTGGAATGTTTCAATATTAGTAAAACTGTCAGCAAAAGTCACCTTATCAATAATGAAACCAGCAGAAATCATATGATTATCTCAAGAGGTGCACAAAAAGCTTGTGACAAAACACAGCACCCATTCCTAGGAAAACATTAGAGACCATAGCAGTAAACGGAGCTTTTCTTAAAATGATACATAGGAGCTTTCAAAACGCATCAGCCAACATTATCTGTAATGAGGATAAGCTAGAAGCCTTCCCAAATCACCATCATTAATTCAATATTGTACTAGAATTGTTCACTATAGTAAGAGGAAAAGCAGAAGAAATGATGGGAGTTAGAATAGGCCATAAGGAAAGAAACCTATCACTCTTTCCAGATAATATTATTGTATGCTTAGAGAATACTAGAGAATCTACCAAAAGAATTTGTTGAAGTAATTAACAAATTTAGCAAAGTTGCAGGATATAAAATAAAACCATAGGGCAGCTAGGTGGTGTAGTGGATAGAGCTCCAGAACTGGAGTCAGGTGGACCTGAGTTCAAATTCAGTCTCAGACATTTGACACTTACTAGCTGCATGACCCTGGGCAAGTCACTTAACCCCGATTGCCTCACCAAAAAAATAAAATGAAATAAAATAAAAAATAAAATAAAACCACATAAATAATCAACATTTCTATATCTTACCAACACAATCTAGCAGCAAGAGATACAAAGAGAAATTCCATTTAAAGTAGTTGTAGACAGTATAAAATGCTGGGGAGTCTACCTGCCAAGACCGACCCAGAAACTAAATAAAAACAATTACAAAATACTTTTCACACGAAGTCAGATCTAAACAACAGGAAAAATACCACTTGTACATGGATGAGCTGAATTTATATAATAAATATGACAATTGCACCAAAATTAATTTACTTATTCAATTATCAATTAAGCTACCAAATTATTTTACACCACTATAAAATCATGATATAACGTATTTGGAAGAACAAATGCTTAAAAATATCAAGTGAATTAATTTTTAAAAATGTAAAGGAAGGTTGCCCAGCTGTACACAGTCTTAAACTGTGTGATAAAGTTGTAATCATTAAAATTATCTGGTACTAGCTAAGAAACAGGGTGGTGAGCCAATGGAATAGATTAGGAACACAACACATAGTAGAAAATGAGGATCACATGTGTAATCATGTAAACTTACATATTACCCATGTTGCAAAAGAAAACACAAAGAAAACAAATCAATGAAAAAAGATTGTTTAAAAAGAGTATCATTTAATCTGCATTCCAAGTTCATCAGTCCTCTCTCTGGATGTGGATAACATTTTTCATTATGGGTACTTTGGAACTGTCTTCGATCATTATTTTGATCAGAGTAACTAAACGTTTTACAGTTGATCATCATACAATACTGCTGCTGCTGGGAACAATGTTCTCCTGGTTGTGTTCACTTCAAATTGCATAAGTTAATATAAGCCTTCCCAGATTTTTTGGAAACTATCCTGCTCATCCTTTATCATAACATACTCATATTCTATCCCTGGGATAGAATGGGAAGGTCGAGGCAGAGGTGTCCGGTGATCCACAAAAGGGAAGAGCATGTTAGCTGTAGCAGCATCTGCAAACCACAAGCCTATGAATGGGACTTGAATTCCTCACAACCCTCAGAGCAGAGGAGGGAAGGGCTTGTCTGGGGAAGGGGCGGGTCTCAGCCTTTCTCCAGGCAGGAGGAGACAAAGATCAGGCAGGGCGGGGTGGGACAGGGGCACCCAGATAGGGAGAGTGTCTGCCCCCGCTGTTTATGTGGGGGTGCCCTGGTTTAAATGCTACATAATATAAACCTTCCAGTGCCTGGACAGGTGAGAGCCACACTTTCCTTTCTGGCTTAGTCTCCTCTACCAAGTGACTTCAAAATTTCTTTCTAAAACTATTTCAGATTTTGGGTTTCATTCATTCCCCACACCGGAAACCCTGCCATTAGTGAACTGACATATTGGATAGACAACTGGAATTGGGGTCAAAAGATCTAGACTGCAGTTCTGCCTTACTCATTGTGTGACCATAGGCAAGACACTTAAATGCTCTCAACCTCCAGTTTCTATCTGTAAAATGTGGGACCTAAAGTTTGTTAGGTGTCCTTCTACCACCAACGTACAGCAAATGCCACCAAACACCATACACCAAGTTCTATATCCAGTTATAACATTTTTCCCTCCCAAGCCCAGACATAAGCAAAGTGAGACAGTCATGTCTGTGATATTATTTGATAAATATTGAAAGACATTCTTGCCCCTAAATATCAAGGTACAAGCATTTATTAAACACCTACTATGTACCAGACACTGTGCTAGGCAGTAGGAATTATGAAACAAAAGAAAACAAAAAAGAACAACTACTCCCTCCCTTTGAGGAGTAGATAGATATATTCTATCATGGAAGCCAAAATATACATACATACACATATACATATTTTATACATTCACACATATACATGTAAATACAAACACATGTATATATGTATTGTGTGTAAGAGGGGGCAGGTCTCTTTGTGACTTTATGTCTGTGTGTGTACAAAATATATTAATTTTATATCTACAAATTATATAGAAAGTAAAACGCAAGTAATTTCAGTATAAAGGCACCATCAGATGGAGAGGGACAGGAAAGTCCCTGGTAAGAGTATGGATGGCCTATTGTGTCCTTTTTCTTAGAATCCAGGCCTCTCTGAATCTAGAACAAGATTGTATTTGAGGTTTTTTATTGTGATGTCATACTTCTGCCTCATACTGAGCTTGTAGTCCATTAAACCCCCTAATTTTTTTTTGCAAATGAATCACCACGTAACTATGCTTCCCTCTATCTTATACTTATAGAGTTGACTTCTTAAACCCAAGTGCAAGACTTTTATATCTGTCCCAATTAAATTTCATGTTATTAGATTTTGAACAATTCTTTCACCTGTCCAGAGTTTTTGGATCTTGACTCTTTCATCCTATTTGGAGTAATCTGTAAATGTGATAAGGATGCCATCTATGCTCTTTGTCCAAGTCATTAATAAAAATGTTAAGCAGTGAAGGGCCAATGGCAAACCTTTTGGGAGCTCTACTAGAGACTTTCTTCCCAGTTTTTGCTCCCTTTTATTTCAATCATTCAG
>NW_027555891.1:0-67454 GCF_003287225.1 Phascolarctos cinereus
GGTATGATGTGGTACCTCAGAGTCATTTTGATGTTCATTTTTCCAATTAATAGTAATTTAGAACATTTTTTCATATGACTATGGGTAGCTTTAATTTCTTCATCTGAAAATGTCTGTTTATATCCATTGACCATTTATCAGTTGGGGAAACACTTATATTATTATAAAATTGACTCAGTTCTCTATGTATTTGAGAAATGAGGTCTTTATCAGAGACATTGGCTATAAAAATTGTTTCCCAGCATTCTGCTTCCTTTCTAATGTCACTTACATTGGCTTTATTCATATAAAAACTTTTCACTTTAATGTAATCAAAGTCATTCCCCCTCATTTTTTCTTAAAGCACAAAATTATTCCATCATATGCATGTACCATAACTTATTCACCTATACAGTGCTACGTATTTTTATTTACTCATCCAGGTCCATACCAATTTAACTACCAAAAATTACTTTACATAGCTAGGGGGGGAAAAGTCATTTTAAGCAAAAAAAGCTCAAAAATATCAAGGGAATCAATGACAAAAAAAAATGGTAAGGAAGGGGGCCTAGAACAACCAGATGTTAAGAAATCTGTAATCATCAAGACTATTAGATCAGAAATAAAGAGGTTGATCAGTGAAACAGATTAAGTACACTGTATACTAAAGCAAATAAGCATAGTAACTTAGTGTTTTATAAATCCAAAGATCCCATCTATTGGAGCAAGAACTCACTATTCAACAAAACTTGTTGGAAAACTGAAAGTAGCTTGGCAGCAATTAGGCATAAAATAACATTTCACATCATATACCAAGATAAGCTACAAAGGTTAATATTATAAGCAAATTAGTGGAGTGTAAGAGAAACTACCTGTGAGATTTGTAGTTAGGGAAAAAGTTAATTACCACCGAAGAGATAGAGAGTTTTTTATAGAAGGCAAAATGGATAATTTCGGTTACATAAAATCAAAAAGTGCATGCACAAACAAATCCAATGTAGCTAAAGTAGAAGAAAAGAGGGAAACTGGGGGAAAATTTCTCTGCAGCAAGTTTCTGTAATAAAGGTCTCATTTCTCAAATGTGTAAGGAACTGAGCCAAATTTGTAAGACAAAGATACATTCCCCAAATGATAAATGGCTAAGAAATATGAATAGGCAGTTTTCAGAGAAAGAAATCAGCCCTATCAATAATAATATTTTTTAAATGCTCTAAATCTCTAATAACTGAAAAATGCACATTAAAAAGAACTTTGAGGTACCAACTCACACCTGTCAGTTTGGCTAAGGTGACAAAAAAAGAAAAAGCATATGCTGGAAGGAATGTGGGAAAACAGATGAACTAATGCACTGCTGGTAGACCTGTGCATTGGTTCCACCGTTCTGGAGAAGAATTGCAAACTACTCTCAAAAAGCTATTTAGCTCTGTTTGACTCAGCTATATTGTTATTAGGTTTATACCTCAGAGATCAAGGAAAGAGGAAAAAGAACCCATATGTACAAAAATATTTACAGCAGCTTTTTTTTTGGTGGACTAGAATTAGAAACTGAAGGGATGCTCATGACTTTTACTTATGAATATTTTCTTTTCCCTCCCCTATCCTGCAAGCCTTCTTTTATAGCAAAAATCAAAAAATCAAAAAGAAAGAGAAAAAAATTCAATAAAACCACCCAACACATAATTTTTGCAATATTTATAGAATTTCATATCCACTGTTCAAATACCTCAAGGAAGAAGAGAGATATAGTTTCTTAGCTCTTATTCATTATAATTAAAGAGATTTTACTTGTTGTATTTTTGTATTTTCTTGTTTTTCATTTACAGTTTTGAGACAGTTATATGCATTATATTTTTGGTTATGTACACTTTATTTTGCATCTCTACAGATAGCTAAATTCTTTGAATTCTTCATATTTGTCATTTTTTTTAGTGGAATTTGTTTAGTCATTCCCACATCAATGGTCATCTACTTTGCTTCCAACTCTTTGCTGGAATTTTGTGATTTTTAAAAAATCCTTACTAAGCATAATCTAAATCTAAGCAGTTCAAATGTTCCCACTTATTTATCTATAATTTTTGAGCGACAGTGAGGCATAGTAGATAGGGAACCGTATTTGGAGTCACAAAGTCCTACATCTGACCCACACCAACTTGGTGACCATGACAATTCTCTGCAATTGTAACTCTACTAACTTATAAAGAAATTGTCTATCTGCATAGGTGGAGGGATTCCCATGCTCAGAATGCCACTACACTGATTAAAGTGGTATTGTCAATGTATTTTGTACTCAACAGTATCAACTTTCTAGATTTTGTTTTCATGATGTCCTTCTGTGCCATGCTTTCCTTTGTCACTGAAATCCTAATTGACATTAACATAGTCTTTGCTGCTTTGTCATTTGTCAAATCCAATGTTTTTGTCTTTGCATTCATTTCTTTATTTATGTGTGTCTTTCATGATACACTTAGCATTCTGAAATAGTCTTGCAAGAACTGAACACTTTTTTGCCTTTTCAAATTACTTATCCTGTATGCTTTTGAAGTATGAAAGAATAGTCCACATAATTGTATGCACTTGTTCTGATTTTTGTGTTTTGTACAATGGTAGCTTCTTAAATTTGTTATGTGTACAAGATTTATGTTTATTTTTCCTTTCTGTAGTATTGCAGCTTGACATCAGAATAGTGGGTGCAAATGAATGGAACCATCAATTACTTGGGAGTGTGGGGCTGAGGCAGAGAGCATAATTCTGAAAGTAGCAAATTTTAAGTCATACCATATGAATATTATGCACAAAGATTTGGTTGGCAAATTTCCTGGTAATTCCATTTGTCAAATATACCAACAGCAAGAACTGGTTTTGCATCCAGTGGTTTCAGTGTCATGTATACTTTGTACTTTTAAATGTAGCTATGATTCTCCAAGTTAAGCCCTTCACCTTGTGGCTGAATTTATGTGCATCCTTTCTGCATTGATATGTGTCTTTTTAACTTCAGAAGAGGATAAAATTGAATTTCCCTCTTTATAAGAAGATATATCAGATTTCATTTTCTACCAGAATTTCCTATTTAATTAGCTGTTCATGGAACTGGGTTAATTGTAGAGGGATGTTATTTCATTTGAGTATAGACATTAATTGACTTAGGTTGCTATTATGGGGAAGAAAAAAAATAATGGTGCAGAGGAGAGTAGGGGTTACAATCTGGCATGGTCAAAATCGATATAACTTTGGAAGTATGTAGTTTTTGTACATCTGAGTTTATGGACCCTACAAACAAACCTGTGTTAAGTTAATGCTTATTTTAAGCAACTCATAAGTAAAAGAATTTGAAAACATTGAGCAATGTAAACTTAGTCACTAATGGTTGTATTTTTTCATTAATGCGATTCGTGTTCCAGTTCATCCAATAGCTATGTTTCTTTGGTTTTGAATTGACAAGACAAGGAATGACACATATCTCATCTAAAGTATGCTCATGCTGTCATCCCTTTCTATCATGATGCATGCAGCTCTACAAGGTTAAGGTGACATGATTGTTGGCAGGGACCATTTTCTGTAAGTTTAGGTTTGACACTAGTATTTTGAGATCTGGCTTTCTGAACAAGAAACGTCTTATAAAACAATAGACTTTTCCAATAGGCCAATCAATTGTGAAGATTTTTTTTCCTGTCCTGGATATAAGTGTGTGTGTATATGTGTGAGTGTGTGTATATATACATATATATGTATATATATATATATATATATATGTATATATATATATACACATATATATGTGTATATATATATATATATGTATATATATATATATACACATATATATGTGTGTGTGTATATGTATGTGTATATATATGTGTGTTTGTGTATATATATATATGTATATGTGTGTGTGTATATGTATGTATGTATGTATGTATATTCACTATATTTTCCTATATATGTATGTATGTATGTATGTATATTCACTTAATTTTCCTATAATGCCTTTTAATCCAACACTTGTTTGCTAAAGATGTGAGTTGTTTTCTTTAACAGTTTTCATGAAATGATTCTTTTAAGGCCCTACTTGCCTACATTCTCTTTGTCTTTTTCACTTGCACAAGCTTTTAGGTCTATATGAGATGGACCCTTGAGGAAACACATATTGCCATTTCACTGTTCATGGGAGCAAACTATACATTGTACAGGCATTTCCATTAAACTCTGAAGACTCCATTCATTCAGCAAATTCTCTTTGTGAAAAAGGGAGGGAAATGCCCATGAAATCTAACTTAGATTTAGCCCAGAGGTGATTATTTTGTTGGAAAGTATGAGCAAAATCAATTCAGTCTTTTTTTTTTCAGTCACAAAAGCCTGGGAAAAATGTATTGTTGCCATTCTGCTACAAGCATTTATTTATTTATCAAAATAAGAAAAAAAAATACTTGCAAACTTAGAATATAATTCATTGGTGTTTTCTTCTTAAATGAATGTTGTCTCTGTGTGTGTGTGTGTGTGTGTGTGTGTGTGTGTGTGTGTGTGTGTTCCGGAGCAATTTATTTTAATTACTAAGTTATTTTCAAAATATTTGGCTTTCAATGTTGTACATTTTGCTCATTTGTCCTTGGTCCAGACTAGTCCTTAATATCAATCTACTTCCATATAAGGTAGGGACAATTAGAAAGGAGTCCAAGTGTTTGTATTTTGAGAGCCTTAAGGACTGATGCCCAAGACATGTTGTGAGAATTTGGCATAACAAATATAGTTAGATGGAACTCCCCATGGTTTTTTCCCAACATTCATTACCACCTTCCACTCCAGCTATGCCTGTATGTGCACTGCATCCAGAAGGAGAATGACAATCAGATTCCTTCTGGGAATTGATAAAATATAGATCAACTGAAATTAGGAAAATTGGGATAGGAGGTTGTGCAGAATAAAAACAGACATTTGATTTAAGGAGTACTAGTTAAACATCTATTATATATACACACACATATATACATAGACACACACATATGTACATAACTATATGTATATACATATATACATATATGTTATATATACATACACAGATAAGTTTTTTATGTGTGTGTGTATATACACACACACACACACACACGTATATATGTATGTATGTATGTATACATAACTTATCTGTGTATATAGTTTTCCCCAGTAGACTTTACTCAAATAGAATGGAAGCACCTTGGAATTTTTTTTTTATTTTGAATCTCTTAGTTTGGTGCCCAGCACATAGTAGGTGCTTCATAAATGCTGGTATAATTGAATCATATACATTTAAGTCTTTGTTATAGATATTGCAGGAAAGCAAAAAATGAGTTCCATGCATGAAGAAAATTATGTGAACAAAGGCTAGAAAAGTGATCATCATTTGCATAATTCTTGCTTTTGATATATTTCAATTTTTCAAATTTCATGGGGTATGATTTAGAATTTCACTTTATCCCCTATGAAAGAAATATCCTATACTTTTTTTGTAGTTTTAAAATACTGTCAGTTTGTAGCTCTCAGAATGTGTTGCATTTCTGTTTGTTAAATTAGACAGCTGCTTGGGGTAGCATATCAAAAATTAAGTTTAGTTAAATCTCAGTTTCCTGTGATCATTGTGTAAGATGCTCATTACTGCCTTTCAACACTGCATGTTGGTTTGGTTCACTGGTTAGATAGTTATTAACATTAATGTTTAAAGACCATTTTCCTATCCTGATAAATTATAAACGATACTGACAATTTTATATTCCTTAGGGTTAATTACAAATGTTCATAATTTATCTACCCTCCTGACTACTGTAAATGGCTACATCCAAGACTATGATGAGAAAAACTGTCAGACCCTTGGCAAGGGGGACTACTCCACAGAGACTTAGTGATCTAAATTAGAGAGGCTCTTCAGTCCTTTCTGATTAGCCAAACTCTCTCTCTCTCCCTTACCTTCCTTTTAGTGTAAAATCCACTAGGAAGATAGAATTCTTCTTTGACACGCCCCAAAGTCAGGATGTTGTATGAGAATGGACAAGAGGCTTGAGGAATTCAATAGCTATGATGGAAAGCCCAAGGACAGGACAGACTACTATGTAAAGGAAATCAAAGAGTGAAGTGATAATCTCTCCTTCTTCTCCTTCCTCTGTGTATGCTGCCCTTAACTTCCTCTAACAATGCTCTACTAAAATTTTCCAAGGAAAATCATCCTAGTAGTGAGGGGAAACTTTGTGTCTAAAGACACAAAAATAAGCCTAATGAAAATAGTAGACAAGTGTATTTTTTGAAAAAGATCGATATGGGAGCTTACTCAACAACTTAAATTTTTAAATGACATGGGCAGAAGATGGAAGCAAAGGCACATGATCTAGTAGTCTTTAAGAATTATGTCAGGAGATCTAAAGCTTAGTATGAATTGAGACTAATGAGGAAAATGAAAAATGAAAAAAAGGGATTTTCTTAGGTACATTGGGGGAAAATTGAGCAAAAAAACTGCATAACTGTAAAATCTGATGGAGAAATGATAGAATAATTCATTGTGATTATGATTCTGTTTATTTTCTGCCATGAAGAATTGTCTTTGAATGACGGAAAACCTTATCACCAAAATTGTTAATTTGAAATTGAAACCCAAGGAGAGTAACAGTAAGATAAGATGTAGCTAACTTTGTTTAGCTTATCAGTATACCAGACAAACTTTACTATACTGAACTACACTAGTAGTTTAATTGTCTAATAGCCTTCAAGGGATTAAAACAGTTACAGATGTAATCACTGAGCCACTCACTGTCAGTGTATTCTGAAAGATTGTGGAGAACAAAGTGGTAGTATAAGATGAAAAAAAGACCCATGTTCTATTTTTAAGGGATGGGAAAATATGTCTGTAAGATATAGGCTAATGAATTTGACTTTGCTTGCAAAATTCTATGAAAAGAACTGTTAATGGAAGTCTAGAAAAGCAAGTGATCATCTACAAGAAAAAAAAATGTTAATGTGGCTTCATCAAAGAGAGTCTATGACAGAGTAGCCCAATATCCTTTTTTGATAGAATTACTAGAGTGTAACATGAAGACATTGCTGTTAGTATAATTGAAATAGTTTGGAACAAAGATGTGACAGATACTTCGCTGAATATTTTTTGTGGATAAAATAGGGAGAAGTAGGCTTAGATGGTGGTACATTTAGATAAATTGAGTCCGAACTGGTGTATGGAGAGGGTCAAAGAGTAGCCATTAATATGCCAATGTTTGCTAGGAGAAGGTCTCTCAAGGCAAGTAAGCTTTTTCATATAGTTGTAATAAAGTACCAGTGACCTACGCTTGGCCTTTGTTCTTTTAATGTTTTATCAATAGCTTAGGAAGAGGAATAGCTGCAATGATTATGTTTTAAAATAGTATAGAGCTAGAAGAGAGAGAAAAAAAATATTGCATGAGAGGTTACAAACACACCTTGACCAATTAGAATGTTGGGCCATATTAAAAGAGACTCAAATGTAAAATCTTACACTTGGATTCTACCCCACCTCTCAAACACACATACCCCGCCCCCCAGACACTCACACTTTACTAGCCTAAGTTAAAGCACTATACTTTGCAGGTATAGAAGACAAAGGTAAAATAGTCCTAAGCAACAAGAAAATCATATTCTGATAGAGGAAGACAAAAACAAATATAATATCATAGATATGCAACTGGAAAGGGACCGCAGAGGCCATAGATTTCAACTCTTTCATTTTATAGATGAAACTGAGAGATCTTAAATGACCTGCCAACTACACACAGACAAGTGCCAGAGGCAAAAGTTGAACCAACAACTTGAGATTTTTCAGCACAAGACTAAGGAATCTTTCCCTCTGCTATGTTATCTTCCTATAGCTGAACTAATCAGCAAGTTTCATGGAAGGACAGAAAGCATCAGGAAACTTGTACTCAATAGGAATCAACAATATAACATGGTGACCACCAAAGCTAAGGCAATCTTTGACTGCATTGAGGGCGTGTAGTTTAAAGCAGTGGTGTCAAATTAAAATTGAAACAGATTTCTGTAGTTTTCATATTGACTTAGAAAACTACAAATGAATATTATATATATCATATTGTATTTTTATTTATTTTGTTTTTCATGTGGTCCTAACACTGAGGAGTTTTGCTGGCCACTTGTATTGGCTTCAACCTTGCTACCTCAGGTAAAGGATAAAGGACATAATAGTCCCATTGTCCTCACTGTATCTGGAGTGTTCACACTTTGTTAGAGCATTGTGCTCATTTCTGTATACTACTTTTTGCATGAAGACTTTGATTAACTGGAAAGTCCAAAAGAGGATGATGAAAAAAGCAACATATACAATGATAACTGTCCCTGCTTCCTAGGGCAAATGAGAGATTCTCATCATGTTCATTATAGATCATTTTTCCTCAGTCTTGCTCAGGCAAGAAAAGAAAGTTATCATCTTTGCATTCCAAGAGAAGAAAGACCATAACACGAATTAGAATGTATAGCAAAAAACTGTATTTAGTGGTAGTCTCACATAGACCTCAGAGAAAGAATATGAAATAGTTTATGATAGGATAATCTGAGGTAGTCATTATTGCTTCTGAATATTCAATTTGATAAACATGTATTCAGTATCTACTATGTGCAAATCACTAGAAATACAGAAAAAAATATGAGACAGATCCTTCTTTGAAGACATTTACAATCTAACTGTAAGGACAATTACCTTGTCTGTTTTGCAGGACACATCATGATGAAACCTTTCTTTATTAAGACTCCCAAATCTCAAAAGGAGAAAGGAACCAACCAGTTAAAAGAATATTTATTGACACCCATTTGACTATTTGGATCAAATTATGTCTCATTTTTACTCCTTGGTTTTGAATAAAAATATTTATTTTCATTTCCTTGCACATACTTCAAGAAACATAATTAAATACTGATGAGTAATTCAGATATTCTGCTCAGGGAATGCTGAAATATTTACTTTCTACAATATGAGTTGGGTGTGCTGATTTTATATTATTTAGATAAGAATTTTGTATGAAATTTTAATCAACATCTTTGTTGGAAAATGTGTTTATGAATTGGATGCCACAAAGACTTATTTTAATAATTGATTGTTCTTCAGTTTTTCTCTCCTCTACCCCCTCCCCCCCACCCCTGCCATGACAGTCACTGATATTTGTCTGCCTTCTAAGTAATCCGTATATAAAATTCCTTTGAGCATCTCAGGCTTGTTTTTCATGCAAGTTTTTAATACTTCCCAATTTGCATTGTTAAGATCCATTTAACTAGACTGTTTTGTCATTTAGAGTAATAACTCATCAATCTCTTAGCACAACCTTTCTTTTTGTTACCTTTCATAATGCTATGAAATGGGCTATTTTGAATCCCTCAAATGTTGTAAACCTCCAGATTGCTAATTGCTTTGGATGCTGAGAAAAATAATTACTCCACGTTATTTTTGATATCTAATTGGCAGAGTAATGCAGTTAACTAAAGACCTGTAAGATACCATTTCGAATTACTGGATGTGTTGAAATGGAAAAGTCAGTTGTAAAACTTTATAAGTAAGAGAATATCTCCTATATTTCGTTGGCAATGACTATAGATTTTTTTTGAGAATATGGGAAAACCTAAACAGTATGAACTTATAAAAAGCTGAAAGCTGTGTGTTTCATGCAAATGTCATATTAGGAGTCTCATGTTCATTATTCCTTCATGGATAATGGACGTCGTATGCCAATTTGGCTCCATGATGCCTTAAAAATCCTGCTCTTATCTGTCAAGTCTTTATAAAGGTACATAATGATCCATTGCTGGAAGGGATTAATCTTTATTACATCCCTGTGTTCAGTTTGCTCTGCATCTGTAGCACATATAACAGAAATGTTGTTACAGATTGGAGACATCATGGAAGTATATAAGCATTGCAGCAATTCTATCCTTACTTCTTAAAAACAATGCCACATCCTGTTATATACTAATCCCTGAAAAATGACTCTTAAAAGCTTAGTGCAAGGATTTTCTCTAAAACAGAATATTACCAGGGACAGTTTAAAATAAAATTGTTAGCTAGCTAATTCTTCTCCCTTGTTTTTCTGTGTTTGATATTAGTCTCAGGGTTTGCTTGAATTATATAATATATGTTCTCTTTCTACGATATACGTTTGAAAACATGCCACCAAAATAACATAACCTGATTGAGAGAATCAAAATTATTTTCAGAATTTTAGAAATTGAAAAGGGATAAGTGGAAGGAAACAATGTGGGGCTGGTGTGAAGCAATAGCCCATAACCCTCACAGAATTCCAACTAGCACAAGGACACGTGAGATCTCAGGGGATCTTGCTGATGCCTCACAAAACTTAACACTGGTGAGTCAAAAGTTAAGTTTTCTGAAAGTGGCACTTAATGTAGTTGAAGAAAATGGCTAATTTTCATTTAAATTATTTTAATTCACTGTTAACATTTTGGCCTTCTCCTTTAGATTTCACATTTATGTAACATTATTGTTCGTTAATTATAGGAATTTCAGTATTAACAATTAGATTTCTATTATTTTCACAACTTGAAAAAAGTTTCTTCCCTCCTTTAATTTATTAGCTATGGAGAAATCTTAAAATGGGGAAAGTACTTCTCTTGAATAGTGGTCTTAATGAATGCAAAGTGTAAAAAGTTTTTCATCAAACACTCCAAAGCTTATGAAAAATCAACTATATATTTTGATTTATTTTTCCTCTGTGAATATTTTAATAAAATATTGGTTGCCTGAGAAATAGAATTTTTAAAAATGGCCTCATCTTTTTGTAGAATTTTGTTCAAGAGGTGTCATTGTTATTCATCAAATAATTATGTTGTTTCATAGGTAACAAAGGACCAAATGAAAAAAATTTTCTACAGTTTTTTAGTAAGGGTTCTGTGTGTGTGTGTGTGTGTGTGTGTGTAATGGTTTCAGAGTCAAAAGACCTTGGTTTGAATGTGGACTTTGCTACTTTCTACCTTATAGTGAGGATATTGTGGAGAGAGGACAAAGTTCTTCACTTCTTTCACATCTCCCAGTATTGAACCTAATGATGTTAGTGGTCATTTTCAGCTCTCTTTCCCATGCTCCCTTATTCTCTAATTTTGGGATCTTTTGCTTTTCTCCCTCCCATCAGCATTTTCAGTGATTAGAAAAGATTACTCCTTTAATGAATAAAATGTTTAAATGTCCTGTCTATGGCTTTTGACTGACATTTCTCAGCAATCCTGTGGGTAGAAGTGAATTATCCTTGATAAAAGGGAATGAAGGAAATCCTCCAATTAGCTCTAAATTTTAAATGAACCTTCAAGGTGGAATCCGATCGTGGTCTCTTTTTCAATAAAAATATTTATTTTCCTTTGGGTCATCTTGTTTTGTTTCTCTGTTGAAGCGATCGAGGTTTTATTGGTTTTATATGAACTAAGATCTCTTGCATTTCTGGGCTTCATTTTTCTATTTTCAGGAGCATTTAACATTTTCCAGTATAAGAAGTAGATGAAGTAGTCATACTCAGTAGAGCACTACTAAAGAGTTGTCAAGAACCAGAATTAGAATCAGGAACCACAGGAGGAGAATAGCTTTTTGATTGCTAAAATATGGAAATGACACAAAAATCAAAGCATCAATATTGCTTAAACTTTTTCACATCTATCATAGATAGGGTGAATAGGGAAGGGGTTTGAGAAAATGAAGAATCACAAGAAGAAATTGCATATTAGCAGCTCTTTTTGAATATTCTAAAGGGTTGTTATGTGTACTTTTTGGTATTACTCTAGTGGGAATTTGACTATTCTTTAAAACAAAAATCTGCAGCTTAGAATTGCTACCTAATTGCTTACTACCCAGGCAAATGTCTGGAAGACTTTTTACATAAGGCATCTATGGTCATATAACGTGATGAGACTCTGAAGTTAATAAAAATTCACTTGTTCTAAGAGACTTCAATAGATCCCTTACTTATGACATAGACCATTTTCTGGTTGCTATAATATATTTCAAATCCCAAATATATGGTCAAATTAATTTGGGAAACATTGCTCTATACCATATCTCATCAAATAAAGTAGCTGAATGTATATAGTGCCCACTTCACTGATGAGAAAATGAAATTGCCAGAAATTGTAATTTGTCTAAAGTCACCCAGTGAGTAATGGATAGGAAGGACTACAAGTTATATATTCTGCCTGTTTAAGTTATTTATAGCATACAATAAAATTTGTAATATACAAATATTATAACATCTTTTAACTCTACCAGATTAACCATTCTAGCAAATTCCTCTTAGAAATCATTTTCACTCAAGGTGAAAGTCAATTTTAATATAAGGTAGGAGAAAGGATTAGGAGAGTCAGCAGCTAAGGTTCAGATTGTAGGATGGCAGCTTGCTTTCTGTGCAACTTTGGGCAGGTTTCTAACTTTTTTTGACTTCAGTTTCCACTGAGGAGTACGATCCATTCAACAGTTGAATTAAATCCAGCCATTTTAGTCTTTATTAAAAAACTTCATTGGATTACCCTAGCATCACCTAAACTGTGCTGTAAAGATCTGTGGTGTTCTGTGTGATTTCAGTGGGGTTTCTTTGAGAAGATGTAGATGCCAGCAATATTTTGCTCTGTAAAAAAATTAAATATAAATTAATGCCCTTTTATAACTTCAGAAGATTTGTGATTTCATTACCGGAGGTAAAAATGTATAACCCCTCTAGACTTCATCAGTTGTTATGGCAAAAAAAAAAAAAAGTTGGAAAGAAAACCATCATTTCCCAGTGAGCACCCTGTATATATAGATGTAGCAATCTGTGTAAACTTTGGTCACTGGAAAATAGTCCTCACATGGATACATACATATTTGAAGTCTTTGTAGTGTGATAGGTCCTGATTAAACTCACCCTGTATTCACATAACCTTTAAAAACCAAAGTTAAGCATTATGTCTCAAAGAAGTATCAAGAGTAGGACGTTAGGGGGAATAAAGTGTCCCTCGTCTTAATATGCTAGCATAGTGGGTCTGTGCCAGGAGTGGGAAACCTGTGGCCTTGAGGCCATATGTGGCCTTCTAGGTCCTTGGGTGAGGCCTTTTGAGTGAGTCCAAGTTTTACAGAGCAAATCCTTTTATTAAGGGTATTTATTCTGTGAAGTTTAGATTCAGTGAAAGGGGCACATTTGAAGACCTAGAGGGCCACATGTAGCCTTGAGGCTCCAGGTTCACTACCCCTGGTCTAGGCTTTTGTCCCTGATTTCACCAAGAGGTCATCTGTGATCAGTTCACTGATAGAATACTCTGAAAAATAGGTGGAGAATAGGTTCTTAAAAAGCATTCAAGAAGAATTAATAGAATTTCATCTATAAAATCTCTATCATCTATAAAAATATTTTGACCTGAAACAATGACATAGGTGGTGCTCATTATGGGTTTATTCATGTTTGTCATAGAGAAATTGTTATTTCCTCAAAGACCTTTGTTATCGAATTTGTAGCAAGACCACTGGCCTTTTTGTGTGAATACTTTCTTATCCTTGTTTCCAGACTGCAGTAATGCCCATGATTCCCAGGTTCCATATTTGTTGTACTCACTTCTGGCAATAAAATAGCAAAAAAATTCTTAACCTCAACTCCATGAATTTGTCTTCTAATTTTTTTTCATTTTCATTTATTTGGAATAAATGAATATTATCCAATAATATTATTTTAAATAAAATTGGCTTCATTTGAAATCCTACATATTTTATTTTATACATATAAAAGCATTATTCTGAGAAGGGATGCATAGGTTTCACCAGACTGCCAAAAATGTTCTTGACCCAAAAAAGATTAAGAAGTCTTCAGTTAGAGTGAGTTCTACTTACATAAATTAATTTTTACTTCTTGGAAAAGCAAATGACTAGCAGAGGCTAAGCACTTCTCAATTCAACAAATAATGTTCATGTCTTATTTTGGCATCTTTCTTCTTATTATGTTGTTGTTCCCCAGAAAAAATAAAACTGCTTGTGGAAGTCCAAAGATTTAGAAGTGTTCCTGTTTTCAGCTCATTTCCTTCTTTTGCATCAGGGAGGTAGTGATGGTGTTTGTCTAGACTTGGGATTCCATCAAGATAAAGAATTCCTAATGTAGAACTGACCTTCACTTAAGCAGATCATCAACTCATTTGTATCTCATCATCTTAGAGAGTTGCCTGAGATATTTGGAGCTTAAGTGGATTGCTAAGGATTACTCAAATTGTATATGTTGAAGACAAAATTTGAAGGCTAGTGTTCTTCATTCCAAGGCTGGTTTTCTGCATACTATTTTATGCTGCCTTACATATGGAGGAACTGTTTCCACATATGGAGTAATAAAAAAAAAAGACAGTGAGATAATTACTTTTTAACATTTCAGCAGGAATATTTGGAATAAGCTTCATATTTTATACTTGACCTCTCATCTAAATGTTTAATATACTGGTTAGCATTGTAGACAGTTGGTATTGATGGAGTGCTCCCAATTTTTGCCCCTTGACGTAAGCACAATGGACATTTCTGCCATGTTTGGTTGAGGAGGTAGGTGCTGAACTTGCAATCAGTAAGACTTGTTTTCAAATATCATCTATAGCACTTATTAGCTACATAATTATTGATTAGTCATGTAATCATGATAATAATAGCTGACATCATCTTTCTTTTTCTTTTTCTTTTTTGACTAGGCAATGGAGTTTAGTGACTTGCCCAGGGTCACCCAGCTAGTAAGTGTTATGTGTCCACCTAGCTGCCCCTGGCATCATCTTTCAAGTGATATGGGCTGGAAACTGAGGTTACATCCTTGACGTCTACTCTCTCTCACCTCCCCATAGCCAATCAGTTGCCAAGTCCTATCATTTCTACTTAAATAATCTATATAGCAAGATGGGTAAGGCATCAGGAAAACATACTGGTAGACCATCTCAGGAAATCTCTCTCCCTAAAGAAAATTTCTAGCAGTGAAGCACAGGAAAAGCTCTGCAGAGAAGGTAGAACAGGAATGTAATTTTAGGGTGCATAATAGCCACTTACTAGTTGGTCTATTTATATATCATTCTAAGGTTTGCAAAATGTTATTTAATCCTCACAACAACCCTGGGAGTTGGGTACAAGAAATATCTCCATTTTACAGTTGAGGAAACGGAAGCAAACAGAGGTTAATGACTTGCTAATGACTCTCAGAGGTGGTATGTCTTCTAGATTCCAAATCCATACACCATGCCTCTTAAATGGGCCTCAATTTCCACATCTTTAAAATGGGAATGACAATAACTCTTGTCGTACATCACAGAATTCTTGTGAGGGTAAAGTGATATAATATATGAAAAGTTCCTAGCAACATAAATGTCAGTTATTATTATTATTATTATTATTATCATTATTCATTAATAAAATACTTAGGTCTTAACTTTGACTTATAGCTAGGTCAAACAAATTTCATTATACATTTCTTGAAGTCAATAAGCATTTAATGTGCATTGACTACAGTATAGAGAATGAATAAATGAAATGATTCAGAAGAGAGAACCTCTAAGTGTTCATTGGTATGTATTGGGTTGCCACCTTGCTACATCTGAAAAGCTTTATGAGCTAGACAGTGTATCTTCAGTATATTTGGGGGGGGGGAAGAGAAAATAGCAGAACAGGGTAAAACGCAGACAAAATTGAAGGAAAATGAGCCTTCATGAAAGATGGGAAGAATCGCAAGGGGCTGGATTTCAAATAGGTTTATTCTTTTCCCTGCTGCATAGATTTTTAATTTTTGGAATATATTACTTAATTTGAAAATTTAGGCTAAAATGACTTCTTCTATTTTATCTACTCCTTTGAGAAGAGGAAGTTCCAAGGTTGGCAGTTAAACCACTGATACTCTCTAAGCCTCATCTTTTCCCATCTGTTAAATGGAGATACTAGTACTTTTATATGTCCATCACTAGGTTTGTGAAGGGATGAATATGGTCAATAGAGAAATTCATAGATTCTCTCACGCACCATCTTTCAACAATGAAAGTCTTTGGCTAAAAGAAACAATGTTCTGAGAATTATTTTTGCTTCTTTTTTAAGCCTTATGGATAATTGTACTAGCTTGGAGTCAGTCCCTGGAGTTATAACCTGGGCTCAGCTTACTTCTTCTCACTACCATCCTTCCACTAACCCAACTGTCATTATTTGGGAGAAGGTGTTAATGTATGTACATACATATACATACATATGCATGCACATGTGTACACACATACATACACATGTGTGCACGCATACTACATATGTATGCATTGTGTACATATGTGTATGTGTGCATATGTGTATAAAAAAATAGACAGTCTCAGATTCAGGAAGATCTTTCTGAATATCACATTTCAAGTTTTGCTTCTATCAGGTGCTAAATCACTGAACCCTAAGCTAATAAATCACTTCACCTCTCAGTGTCCCCAAGAAACACTCATAAGACTGAGGGTTAGTATTTCTTAATGGTTCCATGTCAACTTGGCAAGATATCTTCAGTGAAATACCCCAGGGATCTGTGGTTGGCCATGTGCTGTTTAACATTTTCATCAGTCATTTGGATGACAGCATAGGTGATATGATCATAAGTTTTGATAAGGACATAAAGTAGGGTGATGGGCAGCTAGCCCTCTGTGTGCCAGTCATTTTGGCTCTGGGTACTATATTTTAGGAAGGAGATTGATAAGCTGGACAGCATCCATACAAGGGTATCTATAATGAAGGGTCTTGAGTCCAAGTCATGTATGTGGTGGTTGAAGGAACTAAAAGTGGCTAAACTAGAGAAGGGAAGCCTTGGGGCCTTGATCGATGTCTTCAGGTATTTGAAGGGCAGTTATATGGAAACAGACTTGCTCTGTTTGTGCTGAGAAGGCAGAACCAGGAGCAATGGTGAGAAGTCACAGAGAGGACAGTTTAGGATTGATGACCCAAAGTGAAATGGGTTGCCTTATGAAGAGATGAATTCCCTACTTTTGAAGATTATCAGGCAGGGGTTGAATAAGTTGGTGGTATGTTTCACTGAGGATGCCTTTCATGGATGGAATGAACTAGATGGCCATAGAAGTCTTTCATATCTCAAATGCCATTGTTTGGAGACTGCAATTTGCAGGATACTTACTGATCAAAATTTGCAGGAGCTTCCTCAGTGCAAAACTAAAGAGGCAGCTAGATGGGCAGTGTGCTAGGCTTGGAGTCAAAGATACCTGAGTTTAAACCTGTCCTCAGATACTTACTGGCTGGGTGACCCTGTGCAAATCACTTAACCTCTGTCTGCTTGAGTTTCTTCAGTTATAAAATGGGAATCATAATAGCACATGCCTCTCAGGGTTGCTGTGAAGATAAAATGAGATAATATTTGTAAAGCAGTTAGTTCAGTTCCTGGCACATAGTAGGCACTTAATAAATGTTTCTTCCTTTCCCCTTCCGTTAATGAAGTCATGAGTCTGAATCTTATAAAAAGACAGTATTACCCCATATACTCGTCTTTGCCCTTCAGTAGACTCTAAGCCTCTTGAAGGTAGGAGCAATTTATTTTTTTTTTTGTCTTTGCACCTATTCTATTACATATCACAGCATAAATACTTCCTAAATGCCCGTGAAATTGAAATTTTCTTCATCTGTTTGGTATTAGTGCCTACATGTGGAAAAATGAGAGATTTAGATTAGATGATATGACAAATCCTGTATCTCCTCACACATACACCTGCACATGTAAAATATAAGAGGTTAATTCAATTGATTAGAACCTGATTCTACTGATGCCAAGGAACAATGAGATTAGAGTAGTTTTATACCATGAACCAATGTGCATATGTTACCAGTACTAAAATAGCAATCAGAGCACACACCCTAATGATGGCAGGTAGATTGTCATTGTTACTGGAAAGAAATGAATTATTATGAAATGGGAATTAAGGAGGTAGGTGCTTTAGCCATATAAGAATTAATGGCTTTTCTGGACTGTGTTCTGTGAAATCAGTGAAAACGTCATTAAAAAGATGAGTCTTAGGCTGTATAAAGGAGAAAGGGATGTGATCTGGTAAAGGGGATCAAGGAAATTGCCCTATATGTGTGAAATGAAGTATAAAAAGTTTCCTACTTGGGAAAAGTAGGTCAGCATGTGGGGGATGGTGGTGAAGTTTCCTGGAGTGTTACAGAAGGCATGGATTGAGCAAGGGAGTAAATGTGTTTTCTTTTTGTTTCAAGGCCGTGTTAAATGCAATAGCTGATCTATTCGTCTTCCACAGATAAAATTCCCATCTGCTTTGTAGAAATTTAACTCGAATAAGCGAAAGAAAAAGTCACTGTCCACTTAAATTGCAAAGAGTTCTAAGATGATATCCATGGTCAAAATATATGCCAACATTTGAAAAATAAAATGTGTTTTATAAAAAGGCATTATACCATAGCAATGCTTTTCTTTCAATATGTGATTGTTTGTAAATAACATTCAAAAATCCTGAGAGCAATAAAATGTCTATTTACCTTCTAATCTTTACACTGACCCAGTCATACTTATAAGATCATTATAGAATTGTGAGTTTCTATGATATTATTATTATTACCCTAAGTGTTACCAACTTCAATAATAAAAATAATCTGCCTTTTTACCAGATGGGTACCATTACTGTGAAGATTCCCCCTAAATAAAGGAGGCTTCCTAAACAGACTGTGACACATTTAGATATAAATTCATTTTGTAGAAAGATAAAATAATTTTAAAAATATTCATCTCTGGAGTAATGAAAATAGAATACACTTAGGAAATGCAAGTGGATAAATGGCAGACTTAAAATCTCTTACCCTGGGAGAAACCAAATTAATTAAGCAGTATAAAGTAGAGCATTATCTTTAGGTCTGGATCATCTAGTTGATGTCAAAACATGCATATTCAGAAGAACTAATAGACTGAGATCTGGATGTAGTAAATATGCTTGTATTTAAATACAGTCCATACTCATAATCTATCATGTCAATCTTATCTTATTAATTTTCCTGAATCAAGAAATGTCTGGGACAAACTAGCTAGGTGACCCAGCCTAGTTTTATTCACTCTACTTTTTCCCCAGGGTGATTTTTGTCTCTGGGTCAAATCAGAACAATTACAAATATTACTATTTCTTACTGTCAATAATAAACTTTGTTCTTCATTTACAGTTTGAAAATGTGGAACAAGATACCCCCCCACCAGAAATAATCATCACTCACATTTCTTAGCACTTTAAGGTTTTCAAAGCATAAAGGTTTTTGGGAGCATGGAGTGTTCAGAGAGGACTAGCATCTCTTGTGTGAGGGCTTGCTGAGCCCTTTTCAGAGATGCTCACCCATCTTTGGTTTCTACTTTTTACCTAATTCTCAGCTGTGTCCCCAAAAAGTATAGCATGCACAGTGGCCACAGCCTGGTAAAGCCATTTCTGCAGAGAGACTAAACCAGGTAGAGAGTAAATGACAGGTGTCAGTCTCATTAATGTTTGGGGAGGGGAGGAGTGTGTACCCCAAGCGTGTGAAGATTTCCCCTAGTAGATCGGGCATATGAGAATAATTTGATCCAATGGCTATAAAGGCAGCGGAAGCAGATGCTGTGGAGCACTTAGAGCCTGGTCAGAAGATTCCATGGTCATCCACTGCATTCTGGGCTATTACCTGTCATCCTGACTTTTGTCTTATCACTGGACTTTGATGACTCAGGAAGACAGAGTGAGGCTGACAACTTTTTGTACTTAAATCCAATACCCGTGTAAGTGAAGACATTGCTCATGATATCATTAGTCCTCTTTGAGAATGGAAGATGTACAACAAGCTTTTCAAACTACTTTGCTCACAACCCTTTCAGATATGTCGTGCAAATATTAGAAATTGTGCCCAGTATTGTTTTACAGATGAGGAAAACTGAGCAATTTACTCATTATCTCATAGCTAGGAAGAATCAGAACCAGCATCTTAACTTATTTCTTCTAATTCCAGGTCCAGAATTCTGTCCCTGATTTCATACTCCTAGTGTTTTATGGTTTAGAAAGCAACTTCCTTTTGTACCCATGTGAAAGTAAGCAATTCAAGTAATAGCATCCCCATAATGCAATAAAAATCTAATGGCTTAGAAAAATTAAGTGGCCTTGTTCCGGTTTACCTGTGTATTGTCAGGGCAACAAATAGGGATTTGAATCTTGATCTTCTAACTTCAAGACCAGGGCTCTTTCCATTACACAAAGAAGCTTCAATATGAAACATAGCAATTCTCTATGTATGCAATTCTCCAAACTCTGACATGTTTTCTTTTCTTTTTAAAATTTAAATATTTTGTTTTTTTCCCCTCAATTACATATTAAGATAATTTTTAGCATTCATCTTTGTAAGATTTTGAGTTCCACATTTTTCCCTCCATACCCTCCCCTCTTCTAAAAATGGCTCATAGTTTGATATAATTTATACATGTACTTTCATGTAAAACATATTTCAATATTGGTCACAGTTCTGGAAGAAGAAACAGAGCAACAGGAAATAAAACAATGAGAAAGAATAAAGTAAGTGAAAAAATATATTTCAAACTGAATTCTGAGTCCATCAGTTCTTTATCTAGATATGGATAGCATTTTCCTTCTTGAGTCCTTTGTACTTGTATTGGATTATTGTATTTCTGAGAAGAGCCAAGAGTCATTAATAGTTGATCATCACAGGATGTTGCTGATACTGTGTACAAGGTTTTCCTGGTTTTGCTCATTTCACTTTACATCATTTTGTATAACTCTTTTCATCTTTTTCTGAAATCTGCCTGTTTATCATTTCTTATTGCACAATAGCATTTCATAACATTCATATTCCACAGTTCATTCATCCATTCCCCAGTTGATGGCTATCCCTTTAATTTCCAATATTTTGCCACCAAGGATAGGGCTGCTATAAATATTTTTGCACATAAAGGTCCATTTCCCTTTTTATGATCACTTTGGGATGTAGACTAGGAGTAATATTGCTGGATCAAAGGGCATGCAGTTTGGTTGCCTTTTGGGCATTAGTTTCAACTCTACCAACAATGCATTAGTGTCCCAATTTTCCCATATCCTCTCTAACATTTATTATTTTCCTGTTTTCTGGCATATTCACCAGTTTGATTGCTGTGAGGTGGTTTTAATTCACAATTGTTTTAATTTGCATTTCTCTAATTAAAAGTGATTTAGAGTACTTCTTCATATGCCTATAGATGTTTTTGATTTCTTCATCTGAAAACTGCCTGTTAATATCCTTGGACCATTGTATTCTTGGACAATTTTTCAATTGCCTTGTATTCTCATTAATTTGTCTCAGTTCTCTATACATTTGAGAAATGAGGACTTTATCAGAGACACTTGTTGTAAAGATTATTTCCCAGCTTACAGGTTTCTTTCTAATCTTGTTGCATTGGTTATGTTTCTACAAAAGCTTTTCAATTTAATATGATTAAAATTATTTATTCTATATTTCACAGTACTCTCTATCTCTTGTTTGGTCATGAATTCTTTACTCCCCATAGATCTGACAGGTAGAGTATTCCTTGCCCTTCTAATTTGATTGCATTGTCCTTATCTCTTTTAATAGTTTTTTTTTTAATTTTTGTTTTTACTTTGTCTAAGATCGGGATTACTACCTCTACTTTTTTTTTCTACTTCTGCTGAAGCATCATAGATTCTTCTCCAGCCCCTTCCCTTTACTCTGTGTATGTTTCTTTTCTTTAATGTTGTTCCTTATAAACAACCTATTGTAGGATTTTGTTTTTTCATCTACTCTGCTATTTGCTTGTGTTCTATGGGAGAGTTCATCCCATTCACATTCACAGTTATGATTACTACCTATGTATTTCACTCCATCTTATGCTTTCTCCTATTTGTCCTCTCTCTCCTTTCACCCTTTCCTATCTCACCAGCATTTTGCTTCTGTCTATCACCTCCCCTGATCTGCCCCCCTCATGTCAATGTGTACACACACACACACACACACACACACACACACGTACACACATATAAACTCTCTCTCTCTTTCTCTCTCTTTCTCTTTATCTCTCTCTTTACTTAATCTCCTCCCCTCCCACTTCTTTATTGGGTAAGATGAATTTCTGTATTCAGCTGATTGAGCCAATAATGGTGAGAGTAAGGTTCAAGTGATGCCCATTACCCCCTCTCCCATCTTCTCCTCCACTATAATAGGTCTTTCTTCCCTCTTAACATGAGATGCTTTACTCCATACTACCTGTCTATTCCTTCTGCAGCCTTTTACTTCCTCTTTCTCATCCCTTATTTTTTTTTATGTCATTCTCTAAAATTCACCTTATACCCATAATCTCTCTCTATGTACATTCCTTCTATCATTATTAGTGATACAATTTTTAAGAGCTATAAGTATCTTCCTGTATAGGGATGGAAACAGTTTAGTTCTATGGAATCCCTTATGTTTTCTTTTCCCTTTTTACCTGTTCATGCTTCTCTTGGGTTTTGGTATCGGAGGTCAAAATTCTGGTTTATTTGTGGTTTGCCCTTATGAAGACTTCTATTTCATTGAATGACCATTTTTTCCTTTAATGTAATTTTTCAGGGTAAGTGATTCTTGAATGTATTCCTAGCTTCTTTGCCCTCTGGAATATTGTGTTCCATGACCTTGGATACTTTAATGTTGCAGCTTCCAGGTACTGTGTGATCCTGATTGTAACCCTCTGATATTTGAATTGTTTCTTTCTGGCCACTTGTAGTATTTTTCCTTAACCTGTTGGTTCTTAAATTTGACTCTAATGTTCCTTGGAGTTTTTATTTTGGGATCTCTTTCCTGAGATGATCCGTACATTGTTTAAATGACTATTTTGCACTCTGGTTCCAGGATATCAGGGCTGTTTTCCTTGATAACTTCTTGAAAGATGCTGTCCAGTTCCTCTTTTTGATTATGGCTTGAAGGTAGTCCAATGATTCTGATATTGTCTCTCTTGGATTCATTTTCCAGTTCAGTTGTTTTTCACATGAGGTATTTTACATTTTCTTCCATTTTTTCCATTCTTTTGGGTTTGTTTGATTGATTCATGATATCTCACAGAGTCATTATATTTCACTTGCTCCATCTTAACTTTTAAGGTAGAGTTTCCCTGCATTGGATTTTCTTTTCCATTTGGCCAATTGTAGCCTTCAAGGAGTTGTTTTCTTCAGTGGATTTTTTTTATCTTCTTTTTCATTTGGCCAATTCTAGTTTTAAAGCAGTTTTTCAGTCTGTTGTCTCTTTTTTCATAGTTTTCTTGCTTTAGTCTCATTTCTTTCCACTATTTTTTTCTCCTATCACTCTTATGTGATTTTAAGCTCCTTTTTTCATTCTTCCATGAGATCTTTCTGGGTTTGAGACCATTTACCATTTTTCTTGGGAGTTTTGCCCTAGATACTTTGACAATGCTCTCCTCTTCTGAGTTTTTGTCTTGGTTTTCCCTGTAACCATAATAAATTTCTATGGTCAGATTCCTTTTTTGTTGTTGTTTTCTGCCTACTTTTTTTTTTTTGGCCTTTTTCATTTCTTTGAAATTTGAGCTCTGCTCCCAGGGTGGAAGGAGTACTGGTTCACATTTCTTGTGCTAGTGCCTGCAGGCCCTGGCTGTTTACCTGGTGCTCCTGTTTACCATGTGGTCCTGAGGCACACAGTGACCTTCATTCCTAGTGCTGTGCTGCAGGGAAGGGGTAGGGGTTGGCTGGTGCTGCAGGAGGCCATAGGGGTCTGGCAGCTTACCTGGTGCTGAGCTGGAGTCCTAGTGTTTCTGAGTTTACCAGTGGCTACAGTGAAGCCTGTGGGCCAGGCCTCTGGAGGCTTCCTGTTTGCCTGGGCTACCCTGAAGAGTGGTGGGGCCAATGCTAGCTGGCACCTGCCTTTTTCCTTAGGCACCCATAGCATAGGCATCTACCTGTTTTCCCAGAGCTTTGCTGAAACACATGGAGGTCTAGCAACTGAAGGATGTATGTTTGCCCGGGGCATGAGGTGCTTCTCCCCTCTGGCTGGAGTCTCCCCAGTAGTATTGTCTATGCTAAGGCCAGAGGGAGGTCATGGTGTTGGTGTTTGCCTGCTCTACCACACTAGGGCTCAGGACCTCTGGCTGGTTTGGTGAAGAGGGCCTGGCTGCTACCTTGCTGACTTGTTCCCCTTCCTGGATTGTGCTCCCCCTTCACCCAAGTGCGATGGACCTTTCTTCTTGATCCTCCAAATTTGTTGGGTTAAAACATTGTTTTACCTCATTGTTTTGCTGGTTCTGCCATTCCAAGATTTGTTTTGGGGTTTTATTTTATGGTTGTTTGGAGGTGAATGTGGGAGAGTTGCAGCAGTTTACTGTTTACTCCACCATGTTGGATCCTGGAAGTCACTTTGTGTGACATTTTGCAAAAGTACCTACCTTCAATAAACATTTATGATAACTCTTCCCAGGTTTTTTTTTTAAATCCCTTAAATCTTTAGACCATGGTCCAAAGTCGCATACTAAATAGGAAACTTTTCTTCCATTCTTCTCCTTCCCATGATTTTGTGTAGAGTCTCTGGATTTTAGGGATTTTGTTTAGAACTCTGCCCTCTTGTAAGTGCCCACAGCCAGCAGTGCTCCTGTTCCGCTTCTTCTGCTTGTGCTGGTTCCTTCTCACCCAGGGCTGCATCTGGGCAGCACAGCTGGGTCTGGCATTCTTTCTCAGCAGCGGTTCCCTCAATCTTCCCCGGCTGAGCTGCCCAACTCCCCTCACTATCTGAAAGGTGAGAGTTCCTGGGGCCAAGTTTACCTCCCTCTCCAGCTAACCCCAGGGTTTTCCTCTTGCTGTTTCAATGGAACTGTGCTGGAGATGTTTACTTTTCACAGGGACCAAACCTCAGCCCTGGGGTTTTTCTTCAGATATTTTCCATCTGACCCAGGAGTACCACTGTTCTCCTCCAACTCTTATTTATTTTTAGCACTCTGTATTTGCCCTGAGGTGCTGTTGCATCTTGTTTGTGGTGGAAATATGGACAGCTTGGAATTTCCTCATGTACTCTGCCATCTTCCCAGAATCCTGTCTCCCATCTTGGAGATTAAAGTAATTCATGGTAAGACGTAGGGTGAATAGAACCATGTTATCCCTGAAGAAGCTCAGATCATCCAGACAGGAAATGTTTCTTCAATGATCCCTTGGTTTGTAACATGGCGGGGAGAATCACGGAATCCAAACTTCAAGTTCAAAGAGCTGCAGTTGAGGTCTCAGGTTCCCAAACCATGGTTTAGAAGATTTATGAAATAAAAGGAGTATTATATCATGTGTTTTTTCTTACACTTCTTGGCCAAACTGAGAAACAGCAGTTACAGCCCTTCACGTATCGTGGAGAACCACCAGTCCTTAGTATTTGAACTACCACTGCATCCTAAGGTCCTTCAGGCCCAACAGCTCTGCCTTTCAGTCTCTATGCACTGTTACCTGCTTTGAGGATACACACACACTAAGCCTCTTTAGGCCTTGCCCCATGTGCTGTTACTTGGTCCTTAAGACTTCTGGGCTTTTTCCAGGGGTTTTGTCCCCCAGTTACAGTATGAGTTTCATCTAGGAGGAGTCATCTTGCTTTTTCTGTTTGTATTCTCAGTATTTAGCACAGTGATTGGCACATAGTAAGCACTTAATACTTTTCCATATATTCATTCATTCACTTTTCATATATCATTTTGCCAAGTGATAATGTGATCAGCGTATATTCAATTATATTGTCTTTTTTTATGGGAAAATGGCACAATGGAGCTACCCTCCGCCAAGGCAAATGCTGAACAATGGCTTTGCCATGGTGATCATTACTTTATGCTATTCCTCTAAGACTCTCTTGTCTCTGTCAGCAGACTTGTGAGACTTTTGTTCCAGGTGAACTCCTTGGTCATAGAAGAAAACAAAGCAAGGTTGTCTTTAAAGGGACTGAATTCCTTGATTCTCTCTAGATAAATCCCTCCTTAGATCAAAGCCATTTCCTGATTCAGGAGCATTAACAACATAAAAGACAGATACGATAGATTATGAGTATGGACTATTGTGAATATGATATCAATGACTTAATGCCTTCAGGTATGAGTATATTTACTACATGCTAATGTCAGCTTACTAGCTCTTTTGGATGTGTATGTTTTGATACTGGCTAGGTGATCTAAATTTAAAGATAATGCCCTACTTTATGCTGTGCAATTAATTTATATTCCTCCAGGGTAAGAGATTTGAAGCGTGCCATTAGATTCGTTTTTGTCTCAATCATATAAATCAACGGTTTAGTCTTGAGTCCCTTCTTTTTCATTACCCCTATTAAGAATAATTCAGAGCAGTAAATTCAGTTTAAGTCAGTAAACATTTATTAAATATTTTTATGTGTGCAGAGCATTTTAGGACATACCAAGTTTGGATAAGATATAGTTCCTGACCTTTTGGTGCATATAGGATAGTAAATATTTTCTTTGCCATTGAAATAACTTCCTTTTGTAGTCAGAACAGTTATCCATGATAGAAGACAGAAGTTCCAACCAGAAAAAGGACATGTTGTCAAAGTACCTCAGTTAAGAGAATTAGCTGGTTTTTTCGGTGCTTTGTACACATAGAATTAAAATCCATTTTGAAATTCAATGAGAAATTTCCCTTCTTCTACTAACTTAGTGACTGTCAGTAGAGGAAATTGTTGATGCTCCCCTGAAATATTAAATATCAAAGAACAGTCACTGAAAATGGACAGGGAATGAAGTCAACTTGAAAGTAAGCGTATGTCAGCATGGCAGCTTCTTAAAATGTAGCACTATAGTCTTTGATCTTATGATCCCTCTACTGATTGTTGGAGATCAAAGTTCAGAAGAAAGATCCGACATCTACCAAAATTTTCATAGCAGTACTTTTTATAGTAGCAAAAATTGGGGAGAGAAGTGACCATTAATTGGACATCATATATCTACAGAATAGCTGAGCAAAACATGACAATGAAATGTAAAGAATAGTATTATGGGTATAAAATGACAGACACCATGGTATAGTGGATAGAGAGCTGGTCTTGAGGTCAGAATACTCTGACTTTAAGTCTTACATCTTTCATATACTGACTGTGTGACTCTGAGCAAGTCACTTAACTCTGAGATTGTAAGTTGTATAGTAGTTGCTAAATTGAATGAATTCCCCCACCAGTGAAAATGTGAAGAAGCAGGATAGGAGAGGTGGAGTAGAAGACACAGAGAAAGAGATGAGGAGTAAGAAAGATAGACAAAGAGATTGAGAGATGGAGAGATAGATACCCTGAGGGGAGCTAGGAGAAACAGAGAGATAGGTAGAGGGAAATGGAGACAGAGATGGAAAAAGTGAAGAGATATGAATGAATGATACAGAGGGAAATTAACAGAGACAGAAGAATATACACAATAATTCAAATTAAAAGCAATAAAAAACAGTGACTCAAAATAGGTAAATTAGAAGAATGTTAAAATAAAGTGAAAGTCTGAGCAATTATAAAAACCAGTATTTGTCTTAGAGAACAGATTCTGAAATCTTCTTCCCTCTCCTCAGCCATCAGGGGATCACAGGGGCAGAATGCTGCATACATTGTCAAACGTGGTTACTATATTGATTATTTTTCTTAGTTGTTTTTCTCCTATCACTAAGTGTTTTCACTGGCTGTCCTTACAGCTCTTCATCCTTACATCTGCCTTTTAGAATCCCTGGGTTCGTTCAACACTCAGCCTCAAGTCCCATCTGCTGAAAGAGGCTATTCCCAGTCTCCCCAGCTTCTAGCACTTCCCTTAGAGGTCACCTTGCTTCTTCCTGCATGTGTTTGTGTGTGTTTCTACACACATATACTTATATTTTAGCTTCCTAGTTACTTACTCATTATCTTCCACTTTAGAATATATATACCTTGAAGCTAGTGATTGGGATGTGAGGGTTTTTTTGTATCCCTAACACTTAGAACTGTGCCTGAATCATAGTAAACACTTAGTAAATGCTTGATACCTTGCTGACTGACTTTTCCTTTGTTTTACCAGATCTTAAAGAGTTGGAGAATATACTAAGAAATTATTATGATACAAAAGCAAATAGTATCAACAAAACAAATTTTAAAAAAACAGAATAGGAATATAAGTAATAAAAGGATATTTGGAGGGGAGAAAAAAAATTGGTGACATTAACATAAAGTAGAATTTACCTGGTATAATTATGTTGGGGGTAGGAAAGGAAATCTGTTCAAACAAGCTGTTTGAGACTATTAGATACTAAAGGAGAACTGGAATGTCATTTTAGATGGTATCTAAAATTCATTTTAGAACTAAAAAAAACAGGCCTTTGATCTATACTTGAAATAATTGGCCAATACCATCAGGGATACCATAATCATTTGCTGAATTTTTTGAGAAACAAGTCCCTTTATAATAGACTGCAGAGATCTGGAGAAGGTTTTAACATGCTTTAACTGTTAAGAATAATTTCATGTAGTAAAAATGTGGACTCTTCCATGTGACAAGCAAATCCCTGAGGTTAGAAACTGAAAGCCAGCTCTCATTTGATGGCTTGTTGATTATTTTTTATCAGCATAGTCATTGCCAAGTGTAATTACCAAGTAAAACAAGCTACAAGGAGAACCTTGTGGTTCCACCTTTAGGAAACTGAGAAATCATATGATAGCAGCTTAGAAACCCAGTCTCTGTGTGTCAGATGTGTCCTACAGGAATAAATTTAATTTAACAATCCAGTAAATCTTTACACAGAAAAAATGACATAGCTTTTATATCTCACAGTTACCACCTTGTCAGCTTCCGCAGACACACTATCAAGTGCACAAAATCGTATTTCACATATTGCTCCAAACTGGCAAATGAAAGGGCTGCTGTGTTGTTTTCGTGGGTTGAGCAATTACACCTATGGAAATCAGACTAAACAGCATCACTCAATGAGTATAATATTGCTACTGCTATTTGTTGCTGCCTTCAATGTATAGGAATTAATGAAAATACCATTCTGCTAAATGCATAACTTTTCTTAAAACCTATAATCATGGGAGTTATTTTTTTTTGTAATATTTTATGATCAGGCCCAGCTTTCTCTCTTTCCTACACCAGCTTTTATACAAAGCCATGTTTTCAAATGCCTTGTCATTGGAGAGGGGGCATTTAAACATTCTCCAGGCAATGTTTGTGATTGCCACTGAATCACTCTAATATTATTCTTCTACCACTAATGTACAAATATCAGGCAACATCTTGGGGGAAAGGATAGTGAGATGATGTATAAAATATTTATTATGCACTTAGTATGGGCTGAGCACTAGAGATAAAAATATAAGCAAGACAGTCTGTGGGAGAGGGAGAGAGAGAGAGAGAGAGAGAGAGAGAGAGATGGGGATATATGTGTACACACACATATGTATATATATAATCTATATATGTGTGTACGTGACATTTATGTTATATATTTTATACATATATAACGTATGCACACATATATGTGTATATAGTGCTTTGTAAATCTTAACATCCTAAATGTTGTTCAGGCATTTAAGTTGTTTCCAATTCTTTATGACTCCATTTGAGGTTTTCTTGGCAAAGATATTGGAGTGGTTCGCCATTTCCTTCTCCAACTCATTTTACAGTTGAGGATCTGAGGTAAGCAGGTTTAAGTGACATTGCTATTATCTAAGGCCACATTTGAACTCAGGAATTTGAGTCTTCCTAATTTCAAGCCCAATGCTGTATACACAGTGCCACCCAGCTGCCTAAAATAGTATATAATTGTTAGCTATTACTACATGAATGGTCCTTGACTTCAAGTGTAAGATACAATGCCCCATAAAAAGCAGATTATTTCATAAATGGTTGTTTAAAAAGATATGGTTGGGTATATATCTAGTAGTAGTAGTAGGTAGATCTAGTTGTGAAAAGCGGAATGAGTCTTTAAAAGTAATTCATGTTTTTTAATCACGTCATCATAGAGAACGGTTATGATCTTCCATGGCTCATTCCCTAGTGTCTCTAAAAGTTCTGGGTTAGCTAAATACATGGATATAACCCAACATGTCATCTCTTATAAATTCAGCACATTGAAAATTATTATTTATTATATAAACCTTGAAGGCAAAAATTGGGTACATTTCACTATCCTTTGTACATGGCTACTGAATGAATGTTTAGCACTCATACAGGATTTTCTCTTGTAGTCCCTTCTGTTACTTTACATATTGTTGCATTACTGTACAAGAGTGTGTGGATAAGGTTGAGAACCACATTGCCTGGAATATAATAATCCCTTAATAAATTGTTTTTGACTTATTAAGTAAGAAGGAAGCGGGAAGATGGGTAGTAGGTAGAGGAACAAATAAACAGAATTTAAAGGAGTGATGCCAGCGAGTGTTTGTCTGGGTTCCATAGGTATAAACAAAGAGAAGAACTCTCTGAGGAGTCTATGTTCTGTGGGAATAAGGTGGTTCTGAGCTTGATTTGGTTGTCATGGAAACCAAGCCAAGAAATGTTTCTGATTGCCAGGGTTACATGGGACATTTTGGGTGATGGTGAATGGTAATGGTGCCTTGGGATGAATTGGGTATCGTGGAAATGGGGTACACAGAGACACACACACAGAAAGAGGGTAGAAAAAAGTGAAGAAATTCTTTGGTCAACTAGTAAGCACTAGCTTGAGAAAATGTAAAAGAAAAGGCATTTGGGACTTAGAGGCCTGGTTACCTTAGAGATAGAACAAATGAGTGTGAAACTAAAAAACAAGCAAAACCAGGTTGTCATTGGAGAAGCTTAGGTGAGGTGACTGAGGATAAGCTCTACCTCTGTTTTCCTTCCTGTTTATGCTCCAAAGTATAAAGATAACCACAAATAAAACCTTTATGCCCTTGCAGAATTACACTTTCCTCTAATACAGGAGCTTTTTTTTCCTTCTCTGTCTGTGTCTCTCTCTCTTTTTCGCTTTACCCACTGATTAGCCCTTGGTGTTAAGAACTCAAAATTCTAGAGAAGAGATTACTTGTTTCTGTGGGCAACATGCCCACTTCGGACCCTTGATAGCCATCATATATGCTGAGCTTTGTAGTCCATGGTAGAGTGCTTAGCTTTGCATCCTTATGATTTTGAAATCCCTTAACATTTTGGTCTGATGAAGAAACTCTTACCTGGTAATATGCTTTTGCATATGGCTATGTTTTTTTTTGCTTCAATCCCTTTACCTCACTTTTAGATACATGAGCTATAAAAGATACAAAAGATACAAAAAAAATTATTTACAAAAGATCCTTATAAAACGTGATACTTTATTAATGAATTTATAGTGAGTCTTATAGTTTCAGTACATGTGGTTTAGGGCATGTAGCATATTTGACTACAACTTAAGTCAACCAACATTTTTCAACTATCTTTAGTAGTTTTAAGTACTCATGTAATAACTTCAAAGCCTCATATGATGCCATAAGTTGGAACTCTGGCCCAAGCTGTGAGATGGCAGAAAGCTTTTAGAGCCAAGGGCAAAAAAGAGTCACCCTTTTCCTTCTAGGATTGAGTCCCATCTCAAGGGATCATTTAGTGATGCTTACTGTGTCTCTTTTCCAGGTGCACCCTGGAGCTTTCGAACAATGAAAAATGCTGATATTCTAACAAGAAATAGAATGACAAATGGAAGGGAAAATGAACAATCCTCCTATTCTCAACTTACATAGAGAATCATTACAGCTGCATCCATATGGCATGTTTCCCAACAGAATAAAGAGGAGATTAGGATAAATTAATCTTGTATCCCACAAGAGCTCTAAACAACTGCAGAAAGTCCTCTGGGCAAGGTGTGTAGCTGGTAGGCTGTGATAGGAACAAAATCGCCTTGGAACCAAAAGGCCATTTAATGAGCCATTTACAAAGTTTGGCCCTAGAGGTGACACTTTGTGGGGCAGATTAATGTATAACATTAGGAGAAGGATTCTTGTCTCAGTAATAAGTAGACATCACCTGGCACTTTAAGACTTATAAAGAAATCTCCTTTCTGATCAGACTCGATTATTGCAGTTACTATTAATGCCATTTTACAAATGAGGTCTCTAAAATTATGCATGAGAACTGGGATTTGAAACTGTGTCTCCAGATTGCAACCCTGTTATTCTTTAATGTATACCACATTGTCTCATTTCACAAAACCTCATCTAATAGTAGGTTCTGAAAAATATAAAAAAGTAAGACTTACAGTATTATTATCAATACAGATTTGTAGTGAGTTTTATAGACTTCATTCCTAGATGTAACAGCTATTAGCTGTGGAATTTAATCTCTCTAAGCCTCAATCTTCTTAGGAGTAAATTGGGCACAATGACTTAATTACCTCAGAGGGTTGTTGTGTCATACAAGGGAGAACAATTTTTGTAGACTTTAGAACTCTGGTCAGTGCAGTGTGGAATTAGAACTTCCAAGGACTGGTAATAAAAAGTGTTATTCCTACATCTTGTTGGAAAGATTGTCATCTATCTGTGTGGAATGAGGCATATACTTTCAAAAATAGCAAATATGCTCATTTGTTTAATTTTATTTTTTACAAGAAAGCGTTTGTTTTAGTAAAGGGAATTTGTAAGAAGTAATAGTATTTTAAAATAAAACAGAATCAATAAATTTGCTAAAAGAGGGAAGGGGAAAAATTATTGTTGAAAGGAAAGTTCTTTGTAAACCACAGAGCAACATGTCTATGATTTGTGAGCTGATGAGTCCTGAACTACACCATGGTTGACAACGGAAGGACTTTCATTAGCCGCATTAACGGTTTCAGGCTGTGAAATTGCTTGTGAGTTAATGGTGCATTATTATTGTTCACTGGTTTCTATCATGTCTGACTCTCCATTACCCCATTTGGAATTTTCTTGGCAGGGATAGTAGAGTGGTTTGCCTTTTCCTTCTTCAGCTCACTTCACATATTAGGAAACTGAGGCAAACAGGATTAAGTGACTTGTCCAGAGTCACTCAGCTAATATGTATCTGAGTTTTGATTTGAACTCAGGTCTTCCTGATTGTATGCCAGTGCTTTATTCATTCACTTCACCACCTCTGCTTACTACGTTCCATTTCTGAACTTCCATAATTAGTATGACATCTTAATATCAAGCTGAAATCTGGTCTAAATTACTTATGAAACTTGACTATCTGTAACAAGCTAGTGTAGGCCATATTAATTGAAACTATTTTCCAACATGCTTTGTTATGGTTCAGAATTATTTTATAACATAATATCTAACATTACATTGTTGACTTTTTTTTCAGCCTGAGCTTGAACAACTAGGGTATCATTTCATGCCCCCTTCCTTCCCCTCCTTCTCATCACCATACCTCACTGAATCCTAATTAGATAGTGCCTAATTATTCCATGACTTCATTGAAATGGTTAATCTCTATCAGGGTGTTTTTTAGTTATATGAACATAGTGTTATAATATTTGTGATTGTTTTGCTGTTTGAAATTATAAAAAGTTCATACCTGAAGTTACTGTCTTTAATTACTTCCATATGAATACTTGCTTGTGGTTGGTAAATGCTTCTGTCTGTCACAGAATCTAAGAATTTCAGAATGGGAAAGGACCTTAGTGGCTATGTAGCCTCCCAAAAGAAACCCCTTTACAACATACCTAGCAAGGAAGTTCTCTAGCCCTGCCTTGAAGATCTCCATTGATGGGACACTCATTCTGCAGTGGGATCTGATCTTTCTACTTTGAGATTGCGGTAATTTTTAGGCAATGTTTCTTTAAATTAACCTTCAATTTGCCCCATTGTAATTTCTGCCCACTATTTGTTGTCCTCCTCTCTCAGTCCTAGTCTGTTTTCAGTGACATCCTTGAATATGGTCATCATTTACCTGCTATGTCCTCTCTCCTCCAGCATGAACAACCCTATCCCTCCCAATTAACCTTCATATGGCATGATTCCAAGGTTCTCCATTGTAGTTGTCACCATTCACCATACTGTTTACAAACATTCTAAAATGCACTCACACCTGGCCAAAATACCCCAAATTTAGCTTGACAAAGGGGAAATAAAATGGCTCCCGTACTGCTTTGTATCCTAGCATTTATTAAATATTGGGGTTACACAAGGCAGCTGGATAGTATAGAGGCTAAACACTGAACTTGTGTCAGAAAGGCTTAAGCTCAAAGCTGCCTCAGAGATTTACTAGCTGTATGACTCTGGGCAACTCACTTAATTTCACTTACCTTCAGTTTCTGCTAGTGAAAAATGAGGATAATAAGAGCACCTACTTCACACAGTTATGAGGATTAAATGGGATAATATATAGAAAATGTTTGCAAAAGTACTAAATGTTAGCTATTATTATTCTTATTGCCATTTTTAATACATGGCTGATGATACACATGTTTGCATCTTCTATTCTTTTCTTAATAAGCAATTAGACTTAACCTAACTCCATGGGATGACCTGATTTTTGGTCATATTGACAAAATGCCTCAAATAAACCTATAAATTTTACTGTATGTCCCCACTAAAGTTGAAGAAAGAGGTTGGAAACAACATGGAATGAATATGTTTCATAGTCAAGTGGAAAGGACCTGGTAACCTAAGCATCTTAGTTTTTTCCAAAAGGCTGTAGAAAATTTTACTTTCTTTTTTATGAAATGTTCTTTTCTTTTAGTCAGAATGGGATGGTCAAAAAAGAGGCTTATCATTGAAGTAAAACGAGAGAATCTGCTCTATGAAACCTACAAGCCGTTATGGTGTTAATGTTATTTGTATAGAGTTTTTAACATCTCCAAAATCTTTCACAAATATTATTTGACATTAAGTACACAACCAAGTGAAGTAATTAGAAAAATTGTTATCCCCATTGTATAGATAAAAAAACTAACAGATCTGAAAGTTTATTAAAGGTCATATAGTATTCATCAAAGTACGACCAATTATTGGGTCTTTTGACTCCCAGGACATTCATCTAAGCCACCTCAAAGACCTTGGTATTCTGTGGTTTTTATAAGATTCTTGAATATTCATACAATCTTTAGATTTGGTATTTCTTCCCCCTTTGACTGTGGCCTTAACTGAATTTGAAGAAGCTCTTCTTATGCAACTGGCTTTCCTAGAGCTGCTCTTTATAGTGGTTTTTGGGATAAATGACCTAGCAACCCCTTAACACTTACCTGTTGAAGAGAAGGATACAGTCACTTCCACAATATGTTAACTGGCCATCACCTTGGTATTTTTTGCCTGGAAATCTCAAGAATGTGACTCTGTTTATACTTACTCCTCTTCTGATTACCTAGGTTTCTTACCTTTGAGCCCGTTGGAATTTCTTTCTGTGGGTTCTACCTATAGTTAATGGGTCTATATAGCAAAGAGAAGGATTTTCTAGGCCAAGGGTATCAATCAATATGGGATAAGGACAGAAAGTGGGAAGGAGAGGATAGGTGCCACTAAAACACATGCAAGTATCTCTATGGGCCACATTTTGACTTCAAAAACTACTCATTTATATATTTCCTTTTCTTGTGTAGTATATGAACACATTAAAATCAGACAGGAAATACATTTTCATCTGGTTCTTGCCCATCTAGGAGTGTTATAGGCTTCATTTTTGACACCTCTGTTCAGGGCACACATGATAGCCTCTGTACTTCATTTTCACACCAGCTGGATCTGGCAATGATACTCTGTTTTTTGACTGCCCTATATTAGTCATGAAGGTTGCCAAAATCTAGTTGAGAAGACATAAGAGTAATCTGTGAGATTTCCTAATTAGTAGGAGAGTTCTGATAGGTTTCAGGGCATCCTATCCCTCCCTCCCCCAGGGTCTTCCCCTACTCCAGGCTAGCTAAGGGTTAAAATTCACATCACCTTCAGAAAAGCTCATGCTGCCACCAAATTTCCTTTTTTCTTAAGCTTTTGCTTCTTTCTCAGGTGCCAAATAAACAGTCAGGCTCTTTTGTAAGTGCAGATGTTTGTGCTTTGTTCTGCATAAGGAACACCTTGTTTCTTTCTCCTTGAAAACAAATGAGTTGAGAGTGAAAAAGCATGCTGTTTCCACATTTCCAAGCACTTAACAAGGAGAGATAGAAGGCAGGTTCTCCCTTGATAGAATACCTGAAAAATGGAGAGTGGGTTCTTCAAGCTAACTTCCCAACACATACCTGTTGAAGGTAACAACACCCACTGTTCTCAGGTTAATTGCTTTCTATTATTCCTGAAGGATTTGACTGATGGAATTGCTGAAGGGTGAAACTTGATTAAACAAACCAATATTCCCAAATTGTTACTGATCTTTCAGCACTTTCAACTGAACTAAGTCAGTTTTTATTTAGATGTATGTTCCCAAACTTCATAATATGCCCCCAGCATATACAATTTGTTTTCTCATTGTGAGGCCACTGAATCCCTCCTGGAGGTAGAAACAATAGTAAACATAACAGATGAAATAGGTCGAAATGAATTAAAAAGGAAAAGGAAAAATGTCTAAATTTTTAAAATTTCTGAAGAATTCACTAGACTTTCCTATAGGGTTGCTATAGGAATTATAATAATAAAGCTGACAATAACTGAAAATGTATATTATTTTTGCCTTTATTATTGATTAAATAGTTAATTATTATTAATCAATATTGATTATTATTAAGCAATTCATTATTGATTAAATTTTGTTTTGATATAACCCTAATAAAGTCATAATTAGACTGGCCCAAAGCACAATGTTGGTATAACAAAATAGCATAAAAGAATGATTTTGATATCACTTTTAACCTTACATTTTAGTAGTTTATGGTGTGTTCAACAAGGTCATTTAACAAGTTACTAATTACTCTGTAGTCAAAGATCCTTGATTTAAAGCTAAAAAGGACCTCAGTGATCACCTCATGCATGCAATCCTCTCATTTGTACAGATCAACCTCTCAGGCCTAACATGATTAAGCAATGTGCTGAAGGATTACATGTCAATTATAACTCTACCTTGACTGAAATCTGCTGGGTCTCCATCATTTTTTTAATTATCATGTACTGAGAAAATATGTGTACTGTTTCCAGACCAATCATCTTCCGTAGGGAAGGATCCCTTTGCTAGGCATCTTCAGTAGAGCTGGGTAGTCAAACCTAGCATCTTTCTTTGTTGTTTAGTCATTTCAGTCATGTCTGTCTCTTTGTGACCCCATTTGGGCTTTTCTTGGTAAAGATACTAGAGTGGCTTGCCATTTACTTCTCCAGCTCATTTTACATATGAGGAAACTGAGGTAAACAGGATTAAGTGACTTGCCCAGTTTCACACAGTTAGCAAGTGTCTGAGGCTAAATTTGAATTTAGGTCTTTCTGCTTCATGCCTGCCCTCTATACACTGAGTCACCTGACTGCCCTCTTATATTAAGTAATATCAATTAGGAATCTGCTATGTGCCAGGCAATGTGTTAAGCACTGCAAGTAATACACTTGATATTAAAATCCAGGATCTGTGATTACCAAAAAAGTGTTTGTTCTACCTGGTTTCAAGCTTTTAGATTCCTGAGGATGATGAAAACATGTTATCTGCCTCCTGAAAGAGGTGATGAATTTGCTTGTTTGTTACAAGGAATTTGTTTTTCTTTTCTCTTTTTTTCAACCCAGAAAGAGAGAAAAAAATGGATTTCTGTTCATTAAATTATGGTTTGTGGGGGAGGATTTGCAGGTATGTTATGCTGTGTACACTTTGAGATGAGGACACTCCGTTGTTAATTCTGTTTAATTGCTTTACTTTGTTATAAGGGAGCACCAAGTGGTAACCTAGAAATATTTGTAATTTGAAAACAAAACATGACCATAAAACTTAAAAATGAAAAGAGATTCTAGTGTTCCAGGAATCTTGGAAACCTATAAATTTGTAGCTTACAAATGAATTAACTAAGGCCTGAAGAAGTCACCTTTCTGAATGAACCGAATGAATGCTGAAACCTAGATCTCCTGTATACCCTTATGATCCTCTTTCTTTCTAGATCACATACATCTTCCTGAATTTGTGTGTCTCATTGAAACATGTAAGAGGTAGCATGGCATTGTGGGTAGAGTCAGTCTTGCAGTTAGGAAGACCTGTATTCACATCCTACCTGTTTCAAGTTTCATTCATACTAGCTTTGTGAGTAGGGACAAGTCACCTATACTTCAAGGACAACTTGAAAAATTCTTTAAAACTATAAATTATACTACCTAACTTCTGCCACAGAGGTGATAGACTTAAAATTCAGAATGAGAATTTTGTTTTTAGATGTGGCCAATGTAGGAATTTGTTTTCCTGGGCTATGTATATTTATTATGGTTTTATTTTTATTGTTTTGGTGTGGAGGAAGGAGAAGTCAGTGGGACACATAAGATGTGTAAATAAATAATGTTTCTCTCCCCCTGCAAAAAAAAAAAAGTATAACTTGCCAAGAATCTCTAATATGCTTTGAAAGAGTTTCCAGTAGGAATTCTTTAAATCAGTGAAATCACTGGTCCAGGGCTCAGATCATTTTAATCAAGCATTTTACCATCCTCTCCCATAAAAGTTCTCATGAGAGCTACGAGCCAGAATCAAAACTTACATGAAATCTAATTGTATTTCCTGCACCTTCAGCTTAAATACAAAGACAAAGACAGGAAAAGATAAAAAGAAAGCAGAGCAGCTGCTTGGATAATTCACAAACTAGATAATTTATCTCTCAATGACTGAGAGTTGATTGTCTATTGTTTGGTTTCTTCTGCTTTCATTCTCTGAACCAAAAAGAGGGTAGAGTAATAAATGGAGAGTACGTTCTGTTCTTACAGGGTTTAAATATTTTTATTTGGAACTTCCATGACCCTTGAGGTTTAAATGACACTTTTTTCATTAATTTATTTTGATTGATTAACAATCATTTCCATATGCTTTTGAGTTGAAAATTTTTCACCCCTTCCTCCCCCCTGCCCTCCCCAAGACAGCGCACAATCTGATATAGGCTTTATGTTTACATACCCATTAAACATATTTCACATTAGTGAAGTTGTAAGTGAAAATTAAAACCAATAGGAGAAACCATCAGAAAGATGAAATAAAACTCAACAGAAGGTAAAAATAAGTGATAGTGATTCAACTTCCATAATTCTTTCTTTGGATGTGGACAGCATTTTCCATTCCGAGGCCTCCAAGATGTCTTCGATCCTCGTAATACTGAGAAGGGTTCAGTTTAACATTCTTACTCATTGCTTAATGTGGCTGTTATTGTGTACAAAGTCCTCTTGGTTCTGCTCACTTCACTTAGCATCAGACCATATAAGTCTTTCCAGGTTTTTCTGAAGTCAGCTTGTTTATCATTTCTTATGGCACAATAGTATTCCATTACATTCATATACCACAACTTGCTCAGCCATTCCCCAATGGATGGGCATCCTCACAATTTCCAATTCTTTGCCACCACAAAAAGAGCTGCTATGAATATTTTTGTACATGTGGGTCCTTTTCCCATTTGCTTGATGTCTTTGGGATATAGCCCTAGAAGTGCTATTGCTGGATCAAAGGGTATGCACATTTTTGTAGCCCTTTGGGCATCGTTCCAAATTGTTCTCCAAAATGGTTGGATCATTTCACAACTCCACCAAAAATGTATTAGTGTTCCAGTTTTCCCACATCTTCTGTAACATTTATCATTTTCATGTTTTGTCATGTTGGTCAGTCTGATAGCTATGATGTGGTACCTCAGAGTTGTTTTGATTTGAATTTCTCTAATCAATAATGATTTAGAGCATTTTTTCATATGACTATAGATGGCTTTAATTTCTTCATCTGAGAACTGTCTGTTCATATCCTTTGACTATCTATCAATTAGGAATGACTTGTATTCCTACAAATTTCACTTAATTATTTATAAATTTTAGAAATAAGGCACTTATCAGATTGACTGGTGGTAAAAATTCTTTCCCCATTTTCTACCTTCCTTCTAATCTTAGTTGCATTGGCTTTATGTGTGCAAAAACTTTTCACTTTAATTTAATCAAAATTATCCATTTTGCTTTTCATAATGTTCTCTATCTCCTGTTTGGTCATGAATTCTTCTGTTCTCCATAGATCTGATACATAAAGTATTCCTTGTTCCCCCAGTTTACTTATGGCATCAACCTTTATATCTAAGTCATGAACCCATTTTGACTTTATTTTGGTATATGGCGTGAGATTTGGGTCTATGCCTAGTTTCTGACATACTCTTTTCCAGTTTTCCCAGCAGTATTTTTCAAAGAATGGGTTCTTATCCCAGAAGCTGGGGTCTTTGGGTTTATCAAATAATAGACTACTATAGTCATTGACTACTGGGTCTTCCATATTTAACCTATTCCACTGATCCACCTCCCTATTTCTTAGCCAGTACCAAGCAGTTTTGATGATTGCTGCTTTATAATAAGATTTAAGATCTGAAAATGCTGGGCCACCTTCCCTGCATTCCTTTTCATTAGTTCCTTTGATATTCTGGATCTTTTGTTTTTCCAAATGTATCTTGTTATTATTTTTTCTAACTCTACAAAATAATTTTTTGGTAGTTTGATTGGTATGGCACTGAATAAGTAAACTAGCTTAGGTAGGATTGTCGTTTTTATTATATTAGCTGGGCCTACCCATGAGCAACTGATGTTTTTCCAGTTATTTAGATCTGATTTTATTTGTGTGGAAAGTGTTTTGTAATTGTGTGGATAGAGTTCCTGGGTTTGTTTTGGGAGGTAGCCTCTGAAATATTTTATAATGTCTACAGTAAGTTTAAATGGGATTTCTCTTTGGGTCTAAATGGAATTTTAACAGTTTTCACTGGTCCATAAATTCCTAGTATCCCAACACAGTCACAGGTTATGTAGGTGGTTTTTAGAGGCAAAGGCAATGAATGAGTTACTAGATACAATCTACCTGCTATTTGGGAACGTTAGTTCCAGAAAATTAGGAAGTCATGCAGAGCCAAGCTATTAACCTTATCTGCTAGAAAAGGTGAAAGGGGTTATTCTCATCCATGGTACAACAAAGCTTTCTGTCTCATTGTACACACAATTAATTTAAACACATACATTGCCATTCACATTTCTCCTCTCCAACAAGGTATAAAAACATTGAATTGAAAGTTTGTATTTACCCTGCCCGAAGAAATACTATTACACAAAAGTAGCTATGGAACAGCTTTGGAGGGAGTCTTTTAAAAATGGTAATGGGTATGTGCTCTTCAGGGTAGGGCTGAAGAGTGATTTAACTTTTTCTCTTGACTAGTAGTTTTCTAAGTGGGAGAAGAGGAAGAGCAATAGAGAATGGGAAAAGTGTTAAGTTTGACTGAAAACTTTTTCATTTAATATAATTAAAATTATCTGTTTTACATTTTGTAATGCTCTCTATGTTTTCTTTGGTCCTAATTCTTCCCTTTTCCATAGATCTCAAAACTTTAAAACTGCAAGTTTTCAAACTCAAAACTTAAAAACAAAAGTTAAAAATTGTTTCAGCATGTAACTGGGGAAAAAATAAAAAGTGGCAGGTGGGCATGAGTGTCTAGGCCTGACCTGCTGCTTTTCTCTATAGGCAAGGTTACTCCTTTCTACCTTTGCTAAGCCAGTCCTCCTCTCCTACCTCATCCTGCCTTTTGGCATAAGCAGGTGTAGTGAAGGTTCACCTCAAATGCTTCATCTTAAAGTTGTCTTTCTTGATCTTCTCATCCTGACCCTCCCATTCCCATCCATACTTGTAATCACTTCTTCCCCACCCACATTTAAATTACTTTATCTATAGAAAGACTGAGGTCTTTCACTGGCCAAAATATAGCAGCAAATCAATTGGGTTTTCCTGATATGTACAATAAAGACAGAAAGGCAGACAAGGTAGAAGAAAAAGACTGACCTTGCTTGATTTTCCCTTTTTTTTCCCCCTGACTTAAATTCATTGGCATTCTAAGCCAGAGAGGATCTTTGGAGTATTTAACCCTAAATTAAGTACAGTACTTTTATATAACAGAGGGCTTTGATTTCTTCAGAGATAAAAGGGTCCCAAAGGGAAAGACCTAACTTCAGCACTGGGATCTTGCCAGGTTTTTTTCAGCTGGTTGCTATGGGTATAAGTAAAGAGTTGCTAACCTGTCTTATTAATGAGAGAGTCTAGCTACTATACATCAGCAGTAAATCGAAGATGGCTTGGGTGGTCCTGAAAAGATGAGCCCAGAACATAGTAGCAGGAAGTAACGCTTAGGAGAGACCACGCACCAAGCAGCAGCTGCTAGAATAACCTTTGGATTAGACTAGATGACCAGAAGAGGCAATCTTTATAGCAGTCATTACATATCCAGTAGCCACATAAAAGGTACACTATATCCAGGAGAGATCGCACACACATACAGGAGAGGTAGTGAAAAGTTCCATGATATCATTATAAATTGGTTGTTGTCCTGAAGTGTTCGAGATGAATTGGCCCTCCATACATATTCCCTATGTATGGATCCTTCCTTAGTCATCTGTATAGGTGCTCACTCTTCCCCACTGATCGCATGTATGTTTGTGGAAGGTTGTGTCTTGACTTTAGTAGGTGAAAGGAGGAGGAAATGTTATATTGATAGTATTCCTACTGAGAAATTTCATCAAATATCTTTGCTTTGAATTATTTGTAGCTGCCAATTCATTGCAGAAAAAGGAAAAACACCTATGGTGGTTTCTTTTTGGTGGCTGTTGAATCACAGAACGTGTTGTGGATTGGTATTCTGGGGGCTCCATGTGGGGAGTCGTTATGAATCTGGCTTTTTTTCTTTGTGTACACACACTTATACATATACATATGTGTATAGATACATATGAATGTATGTATAGAATACACATACATATACATATGTGCATATACACACATAGATGTATTTATAGCATTCTCTTAGTTATATGTTCATGTTATTCTACCCCAATCTCCAGTAAAATATAAACTTCTCAAAGGAAGGGGAACAGCTATTTTCATTTTTGCATTTGTGCCTAGTATAGTGCTTTGCACAAAAGCACTTAATAAATGGATGGCATTGCATTAAATTTAGTCAAGTATGCACTAGTGCTGTGTAGTCTTGCTGGATACTTTCTTTGGTTGCACCATAGCCATCTCAAACTCAAAAGGGAATCATTATTTTTCCCTCTAAACACAATAAATTGCATAGCCTCTTGGGTTAGAAACCTTGGAGTCATCTGTACCTCTTCATTCTCCCTCATGCCCTTACATTCAGTCAGTTGGCACATCTTGCTTATTCTTCCTCCATGATGTTTCTCTCAGCTGTCCCTTTCTCTGTGCTCCATAATCCTCACCCTAATTCTGGCCCACCTCATCCTTTGTCTGAATTCATTACTTTAGTCTCCTAATTAGGCTTCCTACTTTCTTTCTCTCCTCTTCTTAATTTAGTTTCCTCATGACTACCAAATGGATATTCCTAAAACACTGATCTCACCATGACACTTGCACTTTCTTAAGAAGCTAGAAGAAAATAGCTTCTTATGCTACTCAGTCTAACTCCACCCAGCCTTTCATTTCAGACCCATGCCGTTTTATTGCCATATGCATACTCTTATGTTCCACCCAAGTTGGTGTACCTGCTGTTTTCTGTGCATAACATTTCACCTCTTTCCCCATGTGTTTTCACAGGTTGTCTCCTATGACTGGGATGCTCTCCACTATCTCTGTACTTCCCTAGACAGCTCAGTGGATACAGTGTTGGATCTGGTGTCAGGAAAATCTGAGTTTAAATCTAATCTGATACATATTAGCTGTGTGCTTGTGGGCAAGTCAGCTTCTGTTTGCCTTAATTTCCTTCCAGGGTTGTTGTCAGGAATCAAATGAGGTAATATTTGTAAAACACTTAGCACAGTGGCTGGCACACATGTATACTTATTTCCTTCCCTTGTCCTTTGTCAATCCCATCTCTTCTCATCCCTAGGTCATTTCCAGAAACTACTAATGTGCCATCTCGTACACAAGACCTACTCTAATATTTTTACTTGTAAGGGCTACCCTGCCCATACACAACTGAATTTATTTTGCAGTTATAATTCATTCACCTCTCTGTACACATGTTCATAGTAGAACATATGTGCCTTGAGAGCAGCAGATATTTCGTTTTAACTTCCAGTGCACACATTATTAATGATCTAATTATTTATAAATGCCTATTTAATTGAGTTGAATCAACACTAAGTGTGTAGGTGGAAAGGAAAGCAGCTGAATATTAAATTCTTTAGCCCTGAGAGAGACAGATGAGCTGAGTTAGCATCTTGGAAGAAATCCATATCTAAATAAGAGATACATACGTATTCTGAGAAGACATTGTCTTGAAGGCAGACCTCTGGAATAGCAATCAGGAGAGTGACATTCTATTGTTACTTATGCCTCTCTCTTACTGGATGAGAAAATCATTTATACTTCCAGTGTAACTGGGGTGTCAAATCTGTCTATCTGTCCTTGTGTTAGGAGATTTGGAAGAAATATTTTGCAACCTGTTTTTAGCTCTCTTGTCTATGTCAATAAAAGATCATTAAGAAATTGCTAACAAATATATGTGGAAGGAATATGCAGTGTATGAATAGGATAACTTGAGATGGGATTTCAAAAAAGAAAAAATTTGCAGTCACTTTAAGTGTGCTCCCTCCTTTCCAACCTGTGTTCTATTAGATATGTGTAATAAAAGAAATCTTCACATAGATTACCTTCATGTTTTCTGCAAAGCCCCACAGCACTCTGAATGTAAACACCTTTTCATTCCTTCACCCTCATCTATGAGTGGCATAGGGTATGAACATCCACCATCACAGGTAGAATAGTAAAAATGTGTGGCATTTCATTGTTTGTAGGCAATTATTTTTTCATCCAGCCACCTCTACGATACTGATTTGAGTATTTTGGCATGTATTTTTTTAATGGAAGTCAAAAGTTCAAGTTGTTCTTCTAACTGTAAAAATATGAGTGCTCTCAGTATAGTGACAGTGTTCCTGGGTGCAGTACTCCCATTTTGCAAGTTGTTTTGCTTCTCTGTGACCTCTAAGCTCATCAATAAAAGGGATTTGCTTTGATTTTGTGAAAACCTATGCTTATTTTTTGTGACTATTGTTTCAGAGGTTCCCTCTCTGTGAAAAGGGCCCAGGTGTATTTTGGGATTTCTCACTTCTTTGGAAAGTGAATCGAGAAACTCTTATGTGTGACATCAACCAGTATATTCAACCGAGTCCTGATTAGTGTGAATACTGAATCCCTTGGAATGACATGCATTCAAATTTGTAGTATTCAAAGTTATAATTATGTAAAATATGGTAATTTGTTCCAGCCCGTTGGAAATATGCAGTGGAAATTTGGATAATGCTGCTACTTTAGGAAATTAATTATTTGTGCTAATCAGGATCTAGCTGTATTCTCCTTGTATCTCATACAGGTCATCTGCTTTAAAGAATGGACAAGTTTATCTATAGGTCAATGATACCAAAAATAATTCATACCAGAGTGGATAACAACTTTTCCCCAAAGTTAATTGTAATAATAATAATAATATTAATATTTATATAGTGCCTCACCTGTGTCAGACACAACTAAGCCCTTTACAATATTACCTCATTTGATCATACAAATAATTGGAAAGGGACCCATACGTATAAAAATATGCATAGCAGCTCTTTTTGTGGTGGCAACTAATTGGAAATTGAGAGAATTCCCAAGAGTTGGGGAATGGTTGGGCAAGTTGTGGTATATGTATGTAATGGAATACTATTGTGCTATAAGAAATGATGAAAAGGCTGACTTCAGAAAAACCTGGAAAGACTTGTATGGTCTGATGGTGAGTGAAGTGAACATAAGCAATAGAATGTTGTACACAATAACAGCCAAGTTGTGCGATGACTAATATTGATAAACTTAACCCTTCCCAGCAATACAAAGATCTAAGACATCTCCAGAGGCCTCCTGAATTTAAATGTTTTCCACTTCTGAAGAAAGAATAATGGAAGTTGAATTGCTATTTTTTTTCTCTTCTGTTGAGTTTTGTTTCCTCTTTCTTATGGTTCCTCCTATTGGTTTTAATTTTCACTTACAACATCACTAATGTGAAAATATGTTAAATAGGAATGTAACTGTATAGCCTATATCAGATTGTGCACCGTGTTGTGAAGGGTGTTGGAGAGGAAGGAGGAGAAAAATTTTAAACTCAAAAGCATATGGAAGTGAGTATTGATGAATCAAAATGAATTAATAAAAAATTAAAAGAATGAGTATTACCTCATTTGATCTTCACAAAAACCTTGGGTGTAAATGTTATTATCTCCATTTTACAATTAAGGAAACTGAGGCAAGCATAGATTAAATGATTCACCCAATATCACACATTTAAATAAGCATCTGAAATCATATTTGAACTCCGATCATCCTGACTTTAGGCCTTGTGTTCTATCCACTCCACCCCCTAATTTCCTGTGGTGTTGTGAAAGACAGTTGGCTTAGGAGTTGGAGAACATCTTTGTCGGTCTCAAAATCTTGTTGGTTCTTCTTCTGATTATTTTTCAAGTTCTTCCCTTTTTTCCAGCCTTCAGTGATAGCACTGCAGTGATATTCTAGTAAAACAACAACAATCCTTTTAAAAAAGAATTATTTAAAAGGTTTTTTAAGTCTTATTGTACATACAAACATACGTTTTTGAATTTGTAATGTTATTTCATTTTACAACCCTTCTTATTACACCAGTTTTGATATTTCTGTGCCTTCCACTCTACAATGACAACTCTTCAATGTTCAAATTCATTAAATTTAGTGAACGTATTAATTACTTGCTCTTTATAGGGGCTGGTGATACATGGATAAAGCAAATGGGTTCCTGTCCTATAGTACCTGCCAGTCTCACATTCAAACTCTAAATAAGGTTGAGTTTCTCTAATTTACGCAGTGTGTTAGCAACATTGACAATTTGTAACCAACAACAGGAAATTCTCTCTTGAGTGTCATAGAGGAGAGCGTGCAGTTTGACAAATCCAGAATGAAGCAATCAATAAAATAAGAAGAGTCTTAAAGTCAAGTCATTCTCCCAATTTCAAAAGTACATGTTTGCATATAGAGAAAGACTTTTTTTAATTTTAAAGTTAATTTAGAGTTTTAAGTCCTTTTGTAATGAGTTCTTTTTCATGACTTTCTTCAATAAGGTTCAATTTCGCTGAGTGCTGTTGAAGACATGGGTTAGGAATGAACAGCTCATTCCAGTCCTTGCAATGGTTACTCAATCAGCATTGCAGTTGTTAGGTATAATTTAATAATGACATAATAGAAAACATGTCAATCCTCATACATACAAAGGAATTTGAAACAGAAGAGTATCTTCAAGATATTCTATTGATAAAGCAACAATACACCAAGATTCTGGTCATGCCTTTCCAAGTGACTGGAGGGCATTCTCCATGAAAATTCAGAATTTTGTGGATAAGACTGGACTCCATTTCCAAATACATATTCCCACCTCCACCCCATCTCAAAGCCTGTAAATGACATCTTCCCATGCCAGGAACCTCTGCCTCCTGAGCATTAAAACAGAAACTTGCTTATTGGAAGTGAACCAAAGCTCCTTGGAGAATGATTTTGTTTAGAGGGTATTCTGACTTTAAGCAATTCTTTTCATCATTATTGGTCTCATTTTCACCTTATAGTAAATGGGGACATTGCTGTCTCCCTCACAGAGTTGTTAGGAGAATGAATTATAACGTCAGCAAATGCTTTTAGCTTCTTTGCAAGAGGTGCTCTATAAACATACATTATTATTATTGCTCATTTCTTTTGTCACTCTAGCAAGTGAAAAATTCCCTCCCCTATATATTCATGAGGTACATAAATTTCATTTATAGATTCTTAGATGCTAGAAACCAGGTCCCTAGTGGTTATTATTTCAGTGGAGTTCATTGTTAAGGGACTATTAAATCCACTAGACTATTCTTGGTGGAAGTTGTGTAAAAATATCCCAAAAAGGAAAATGAGAGGTAGTTATTTAAACGCTTTCCACCTTGTATTAGTTTTTGTGTTGCCTTCATATCACATCCAGTATCAGAGCCTTGGTTCAGGGGATTTAAGAAAAAAAGAAATTATCAAATGTGAGATTTAATTTGGGTGAGAATGATATAAAGATTTTTTATATGTCTACAGGAAAAATAATGAAATTCTCTTACTTTTGGACAGTATAAACAGAAAGGAAGAGTATCCTTCCTGTTGGGTGTATCTTCCCCAAAACAAATTATTTATAATTGATGAATTTCTTTTTCACACTCAGTTGGTTAGATCATGTTTAGCTAAATTAGGAAGTACTAAATTGAATTATTAAAGTATAAAACTGAACTCTAAAAAAAATAATCTGAGTATTCCTACTGAAACAAAATTGTCTCAGCTGCACATGAGTCTTGTCTCTTGCTCAGCATTTGACTTTTACATCAATGGAAACAATAGATTTGATGAAAAATCTTCAGCTGTTCCTCACTGCCTGCATATACTTTCTAAACTCCTTATCCTAGAGTTCAAAACCCTTTATAAACTGGCTACAATCTAACCTTTCCATTTTATCTTTCCTTGCATTTGGTCTTCCCTTGAAACATCCCATGCCTTTATTCATGCAATTCTGTGAACTCAGAATGACCCCTTTCCAAGAATTTATCTTTCAAAGTCCAGCTCAAAATGCCATATCCATGAAGGATCCTTTGATTCCCACTAGGCAGTAGTGTTCTTTAACTGATCTGACCTCTCTTTTTTTACCCCAATGACTAGGCTAATGCTCTGTACATAGCAGAAATGAATGAATGAAAAAAGATTTATATTAATTATATACAAAACTCTGGGCTCAAAGCTGGGTATACAAATAAAATGAAAGATATTCTTTGCTCCCAAAGAGCTCACATTTTAGCTAAGAGAGTCTTGAGGTATGTGCATTTCTCTCTCTCTCTCTCTCTCTCTCTCTCTCTCTCTCTCTCTCTCTCTCTCTCTCTCTCTCTCTCTCTCTCTCTCTCTCTCTTTCTCTCTCTTGCTTTCTTTCTGTTTCTCTCTGTCTCTCACTGTTTCTTTCTCTATACATACATATGTTAGGTTTCAGCTAAAAGTCACATGGAAAGGTCCTGTGGTCCTTTGGCAAAAAAGATGACAGTGCATCTTCTTTGAAATCTTTTCTACCGATAAAAAAACCACAAAAACAAAAAAGAAAACATCCTTTTCAGATGTTGGATAATTTCATAATGCCGAGGCATTCATTGGTGAAGTTTTTCCATATCTTCAAATACTGTGATTGTTAAGGAGGCAGGACAGAAGCAATTGTTAGGTCACATCTTCATAAGAGTTGTTTCCTTAAGTAATATTTGGTGTGGGTGGGTAGGGAGGAAGGAGCTAGATTTGAAGCAGGGTCCATGGTCTAGGACATTACTATTCCTGGGACTCTGGAATATACCTGCCTGTTCGTAATAGTTGGTTAGTATTTTGTGTTGGTCATGGAAGGAAATGGTAGTGTTGTACCGAGAAATCAGTGAATGAGATCCAGACATAATTTAAGATGTGGATTTATTAGCCCGTGGCTTCCAGGGTTATGCACATCGAAATCAAGCAGCCCCCATCAGGGGTCGAGCTAGGGTGTATATAGAAAAAAGTATGGGAAAGAAATGTGAGGAACACTGATGAGGTAATCCAAAGATGCAGGTGTCTTTGGGGCTATGGATGGGAAAGTACAGGGAGTATACAGGACAGGGAGGGGGATGGATCTTTGAAGTCTGGCAAGAGGAAGAGTTCTTGGGCTGGTCAAGGACACCCCTCTCCCTCTGTCTTGATGAGAGAATGCTCTACAACAAGGGAAAGCTTTCTCACAACACAGGAACTTACGGAGGAATTGGGAGGCTTCCAGAGACATGATCTGAGGGCTGGGGCCTGAGCAGCCCAGCTCTGTGTAGCTGTACCAGGGAGAGAGATAAGGGTCATGCTGAGGCCCATGCATGAATAACTGCTATGCACAGTGTCCTTGGGCTGGGGAATGGTTGTTAGAGACAGTGTTTCTGAGACTAGGGAGAAATTGGGGCACAAGTACAAGCACAAGCACCCAAGCACCCCATTATTACTTTTGACAGATCACACAAACTAGACCAGGTGTCCTGGTCTCTGGTATAAACATAATTATCTAAAGCAATTATATTGCAAGCTTTCTTATCCATTTGCATTGGAGGTACGGGCTATGCTGAGCTATGTGACAGCACATTTCAGTATTGTTTAGATTTAGGAGGATAAAGGTCTGGGGCAAGATTAAGCACCAACTTTTGCTTTCCATGGCTTAAAGGGCCCTACTACCTAAATGGCAAAATAATGTTCTGTATTACAGTAGGCACTTTCTCAAGGGTTATTTCACCTCAATTATGACTACCAGGGCTCTCCTGGAAGCAGGATCTGTTGTCAGGAATGGGGAGTTACCACAATGAGGAAATTGTTATTCACAGAACTCATGGGCTCAACATCTTTGTCTGTCTCCACGCATGTATGAGGGCAGGTGGTGGTCAAAATGATTGCAGTTTGGCTTGACTGGTATATGATGTTTCTTATTTAACCCTCAGGGAGTCTTGCTCCTTCAGCTACTCTGACTTATTTGAACTTTTAGAATGAAGTTCATAGTTATTGGTTATTTGGTGGAAATAAATGAATGAATTACTGATGTATTCAACAAGATTGAAGTTGCATTGTAACTGTGTTATTTTATTTCTGATTGACCGAACTATGTTTTTTTTATGTAATAGAAAAGACATATTTAGTAAGTGTTGACTCATTATAATTCTAAGAACTTTGCAAATATGAGGTGTGAGATAGGTTCTAATGACATTATGAGCCTTGAGAAGTAAAAGTCAAGAAAAAATAAAAAGAAGACATCTCTTTTAGGAACAATTCATTCTAATCACTCAAGTTCCTTGCACATTCAAACTTTTATTTCATTTTCCTGATCTATAAATGTGGGGGTGGGGCTCATGGAATACTTAGCAGTATGTGTGCTTGATTTGGAGTCAGGAAAACCTGGGTTCAAATCCCACACCAGTCATATGACCATGGTCACACTAAATACCTGCTCTGAGCTTCATTTTCCTCATCAGTAAAATGGAAGTAATAATTATGAGGTACAAATTAAATAATGTACATAAAATACTTTGAATATTTCATAAAGTGCTACATAAATGCCACTTGTTATCTCTGAGATCCCTTTTATTTGTAAAATTCTATGACTATAAAATTTGAAGTGAGTCATAATTGCATAAAAACATATTCAGGCCTTGAGAGGTGAAATTCCCCAATAATATTACCATGTACTTTCAGTGGCAAATGATTTTCTAAAGCCTCATTAATTGCTGGTTTATAACATCAAAAATAAGCCTTTAATATGTTAAACAAATTAAAAGAGAGAATTATATATACAATATGTAAACTGAGAAGAGAGGTTATTATTGAAAGTCCACTGGTCCCACTATTCTTCCTGACGATGTCACGATTTTCAGCCACCTAAGGCCTACTGTTACAAAGGTACCCATTTTATTCATTAAACAGCATTCAGTCTCTAAATTGAACACATTTTAAAGAGCAATTACTGCTTTCAAATGGTATTCTGATGAAACAAAGAGATAGAGAAAACTGCTTGGTCCGTGGGGCAAAGAAGTCATCATAGGCAGAGAAAACGAAAGACTGGAAAGTAACAGAGAGGCACACAAGAGGTGTTTTGTGCATGTGAGTAGGGATGCAAAAGTCATATGGAAAACTTGTGATTATATTGTACAGAATTGAAGCTCTTTGAAGTTAGACTATTTTAGTGGTTTTTTGTCTTGATTTCCCCAAAACCTAGAAAAATATGGAATTATTTAATGATGGGTGTTTAATAAATGCTTTTTGCTTTCAATTTAAAGGGAGATTACCATCAGTCATGACACAAAAGGAATATTTTATTGTTTTTGCTCAGTTGTTTTTCAGTCATGCCCAACTCTTCATTACTACATTTGGGATTTTCTTGGCTGACATACCTGAGTAGTTTGCCATTCCCTTCTCCAGCTCATTTTACAGATAAGGAAACAGAGGAAAACGGAGTTAAGTGACTTAGCATCTCACAGGTAGCAAGTGTGTGAAACCAGATTTGAACTCAGGAAGAAGAGTCTTCCTGACTTCAGGTCTAGCAGTCTATCCATGAACCATCTCACTGCCCAAAAGGAATATGTTCTGAGTTAAAAATAAAAATCTAACATAGTGCCAGGTACATCATCATCATCATCATCATCATCATCATCATCATCATCATCATCGGCATCACTAGCATTTATATAGCACTTTAAAGTTTTCAAAGTGTTTTACAAATGTTTTATTTTCTTCATCACAAAGACCCTGGGAGGTAGATACTATTATTATCCTCATTTTATATATAAGAAAACTGACATAGCAGATGTGAAGTGATTTACCCATCACATAGCTAGTAAGTGTCAGCTTTGAACTCATATTTTCCTAAATCTAAATCCTGTTTCTACTGTACCTCCTAGTTGCTTATGATAAAGGCTTATTGACTGACTGATTAATTGAAATAAAAAGTATCAAATCAATACCCATTAGATGTTTTGAAATGTTTTGAATTAGTTAGTAGCTCACACCTACAATATTTTAATACAATCAGTTCAGATGTATAATGTTTTGTTGCCCTAAACAGTTATCTCTTCTCAATCTGCATATTGCTCAATCTCTTCTCAACTCCCCCCTCTCAATTTGTAGTTTTTGTATGTAATTCTCTTTTTTTAATATTACATCTTATTTTTTATATTGTAACTCAGCAATTGCTGAGGCTAATTAGATAACTAATTATACCAGCTAATATTTATTTGCGTATAAACATTTTCCTGTGTTTCAACCCAGTACTTACTATGTGCAGAACATGTAGCAGGTAATAAAGAAATGGGTGGAAAAATCAGACTTTTCCTCAAGGAGCTGATGATGCTGGACACTTGACCCTTACTTTTGCCTACAAGGCGCCATAAATAGGTTGTCCTAATTTTTATCCGTGGTAATTTTTTTCCCCTTAACCACTTAAAGCCAGTCTGTCTTTAAAAATAAATTGAGTAATTATGTTTCAGTATTCATTGTTCATCATTTTATTATGTTTGTCTTTGTCCTCCAAAATGAAAGATGATTGTCATAAAAGCTTGACTTTAGTTGATCCCACTTAATATTTATTTCCTCCAGGTAGCATTATTTCAACTTACCCTAATTACTTCTTCTGATCAGTCTGCTTTATAAATGTTTGTATTCTGGCAGTGATAATGATAAAGCAGATAAGCCAGGATAGAAAATTATCAACTCTGTTAATCATCTAAGACTAATTTAATGACCACAGATGTGATTGCCAACACCAATAATGGTTTCTATTTGATGATACTCTGGTTTGGTAAGCTACTTCATTTGCTTTGGAGTGAGGAAGTCATCATTCTTGGAAAACATTAACAAAGTTATTTGTACAATTTGTCTTTATTTTCCAATACCCTTACTTGCTTGGACACAACACTTAGCAGGGCTTCTCCATGATGATAAAATAATGGGCCCATGCATGTGATTTTATGTACTCCCTTTCTGCTTTGTATTGTAGTAACATACTGAGTGAGATATTATTTAGGAAGTAAAAAGAGATAGGAAGGAAGGTATAATATTTTCCCTGTCCAATTTCACAGATCTCCTGAAGTCTTTCCATAGACCCCTTAGAAGTCTATGGACCCCAGATTAAGAGCACCTGATTTGTATAGGATTGGCATTCCATGGGATTGAAGTGTCAAGATGCAAAGTGTATTCCCAGAATCACTAAATGAGCAGCCGATGTCAAATTATAGTCTTACTCACTTCCACTGCTATGATAGGTCATTTCAGAAGACAACATGACCATTGTCTACAGCAGAGGTTAACCTGATGTTCATAGAACTCCTCCATCACACCACCAAGTCCACTGATAAATTTCAAAGGGTCTGTAAACTAGGATGAGGGAGGGGCGGGTGGGGAAGGGGGAAGTACCTGCTTATTTTTACCAGTTTTTAACCAGAATTTATCATTTTCTTCAGTTACTTAAAAACATGGTTCTGAGACTTGCACAGGGACCCATGATGCAAAAAACAAAACAAATTGAAACAAAACAATTAAGAATCCCCAGTTGATGGATATAGAAATTTTAACTAAACTTTAACTTAAGAGGTGGACATTTTCTTCAGTCCAACCCACTTTGAATTCTCTCTCCACCAGCCCCCTCACCTGAGAATTTAAGGTAGTACATGCTTTCTACCATAATTCCATGAGTACTCATGCCTTGGGTTGAAATCATGTAATATATCACTAGCCCTGGATGTCGGTTTTGCTATATTGGGTATAAAAAGTGCTAGTTATGACCCAGTTTTGGGTTGTTGTTAACTAGCCTCCCTACTTCTACTCTGTCCCATCTCTAAACCATTCTTCCTTGCGGTCAGTGTAGTCCTCCAAAGGCATGGATCTGACTAAATCACGTCAATGCTTAAAAAAATTTTGTCTATAAGTTAAAACACAAACTTTTAAGATTGGCATTTAAGGACCTCCACTTCCTTGCTTCAACCTAACTTGCAGATATTTTTCATACTACTCCTTTCTATGAACTTGTGTCCCAGTCGAAGTAGAGTATCAGCTGTTTTCCAAATCTAGCATTACCTCTCCCATCTCTGTGTCATCATCACTAAGGCTTCCCTGCATGCATGGAATATTCACTCTCCAAGAATTCTTACCTTCAATGTTCTGCTCAGATTACTATCTTCTCCAAGAATCCTTCCCTGATTCTATACCACACCAGCAAGGGTATTGATTCTCTCTCCTTTTTTTACTTATCTGTATACATTATGTCCCCATACTGAACCCCCTGCCCCCAGCCAAGAGAAAGAAGTGTCTTGGAAGGTGGGTTGTTTTATTTTTAATTTCTCTTTCCCCAGTGGAAGAGGCAGGATATCTTGGTGTATACAGGGCCAGCCTCGGAGTTAGCAAGAGCAGATCCAAACCCTGCCTTTAATACAGACTGGTTGTATGACACTGGGCAAATCATGGAATTTCTCTGTGTCCTGACAGCTCTCTAAGCAGGTGCTGATGTGTATAGGTGGAGAAATTTTCCTTACTGGAAATTCTCTAATGTGAGGTAAAAGAAAAATTCCCATTAGCTAACACAGTGCCTTATTTACTGCACATGTTTAATAAATGCTTTTTGGTATTGAATTAAATTGAAAGACACAGCCTATAAAAACAATTTTTAATATAGAATCTAATAAAGGCCTGAGGAATTAGGATAAAAGTATGCAGTTCAGAAAGAAAAAAATAGTTAAAGAAAAATTTGGAGCATGTCATTTAAAAACAAGAGTATCATACATTATTTGAAACTTTTGGAAAGTACCAATGTAGCATCCATGGAAGCCTGACCACTTTCCCTTACCCAAAGATTTCATTTTTGTTATTTATCAATATAATCTGTCCTGATAATCCCACAGAAAGATAACACAGGTCTGACAAAAAGGGGCACAATCTCATGCGTATTGACCAATGTCAGGTTTTATTCTCTGTCCCAGTTAATTTTTCAATGCCTTCCTGGCAGTTTACATGTGATTACAAACATCTGGTACCACTGATTTCCCATCCTTTTCTTTAGTTTTGCAGTGTTATCACTGAAGTTGTAGACATTCAGTTTAGAAACTGTCTTTTGTTGCTCGTTTAATCGCAACAAGGGAACTTTGAGTGCAATTTCGGTGCTGGGGAGCACATGTTTTCCACCACCATGGAGGCAAGAGGGACACAGAGGCACCTACCTAAGTTTCTTCTCAAGACATATAAATACATTCCCATAGAACATATTATTTTTGAGCTGCCTTTTTGTTTTCTCTTGCTGGGGAGAAGTGAGCAGGCTATTTTGGTAAATATTTTTAAAATGCTATCTTCTATTTTCATTTGGTCCTATCTCTTACATAAATGTGTTAATTATTAGGCAAATGGAGTTTCCACAGCTTTCCTCTGAGGCATGTCATTGGGGGTTAATGAAGTGACACTGTGCAGGTGCATCACTGGCCTACTTCAGTGGGTATTCCAAGAGTTTACATATCGTGTTCAGTGTAAGGAGGAATCAACATACAGACCTATTCCTTTCAAAGAAGGAGTGAAGTACCATATGTAGATTTCGTAAATTCTGGAGCCAACATGGTGTTAGGGATGAAGGTCCAGGCTTGACATCAGAAAGGCTTGGGTTTCAGTCTTGCTTCTGATAGATCCTGGCTGTGTGACAATGGGGATATCACTTAGCCTTAACCATCAGGAATTAATTCCCTAAGGGATTCATTAAATCTATGAGTGGCAGATATTGCTAGAGTTGCTATCTGTTTCAGTGGACAAAAATATATGATCCATCTCACTTTGATTTTGAATCTATTCCTCATGGCTTGCCATCAAATAAGACTCTTTTTTAACTTCAGCAGGGCATTGACTCTTAAAGAAGAACCATGCAAATGAGTAATGAAGATGACAAATTTTAAGACCATTCTATTTTGAATCAGGAACATATTTATTATAGGTGCATTCATTTGAAGATTATCAAGGTTCTTTTGAGCTCAGAAGTTCCCCTTTATTAAAGATACTTTCTAATCAAAGGGAAATGATGGAGTTACCTCTGAAATCTGAATTGGAACAAGGACATTGCAGAGGGCCATGAATGCTTAAATAGTAATTTTTAACTAATTTTTACTCATCTTTTTTCCCAATATTTGTCATCAGTCATTTTCTTGTTTAATTATAGAAGTAATAGTTTATTAGCATGAATTTAAAATAAGTGATGCATAGAGGTGAAATGAAGAGGTGCACTGTGTATACAAATGGAATGTGACACACAACAAATAAAGAACTATGAAGAAAAACCAGAAAAAAGATGTCATCACAGAAAGGTATGTCCCAAAAAATATATGAGCTGCCTCTGTGACTGAAAGTAAGAATAACCAAGAGGCAAGCATCACCCAGGCTTGGTAAATGCAAACTAATTATCATCCACAGCCTTAGAAGAGATCACATATCCATTTGACGGTTAGAGCAGAAATGTTTCCAGGCATTCTAATTAATATTTTTTCTTACTACCATAAATTAAATTGATTCTTTTTCTCTTTCTAAGGAGATTTTGATCTTCAGTTGGCTTTTTTATAAGGACTATTTGGGAAGTTCTTCCTCAATCCCCCTCATCCAATAAAGCATTCCTTTGGGGCAAGGGATTGGGGATATTCATAGAACTTTTAATTTTCCATCTTCAAGTTTTCCTTCAACAAATAGTGAAAGGAGGAAAGTAAAAATATTAAACATCAGCATAGTATTTTGAGTTTGAAGCATGTTTGCATACATTTTCTTCTTCCCCCCTCTGCAACCCTTTTGGGGGAAGCAAGAATTATTATTCTTTTTTATTACAGCTGGCAAAACTGAGATCTAGTGCCATGCTCAAGATCATAGAACCTGTAAGTGAAAGAATGCAAAAGAATCTTCTCACTCTTAATTCAGTCCATTTTCTACTCTCCATACCATACTGCCTTTCTTTAACGATTAATCATTTGCCCAGATAGGCAGCTGCCTGAATCAAGTCAAACAGCACCAGAGACAATTCTGTGATCTTCTTGTAACTGTTATTGGATATAGAGTTCTTGTTGGCTTCGATGAGAAATAATGTTTACAATTAATTTAGTTATTTTTTAGGTTTGTTTTCTGTTCCAAACACTTGCTAAAGTAATGAGATTCTTGTAAACAATACAATTATGTGGATAGGAACAATTCCTGTGTTCAAACACACCAGATCCTATGTAAGTTGAGTTTCTATTCTTGTATCTTAATTTATTTTGAATTGAGTTAACAATAAGAGGTGTGGTGAAAGTCACACCTAAGTAGTCTTTAGCCATTATCAGGAAGGCAAAAGTCATGCAGGAACTAACAAGCGCCAAAAATATCAGTGCATTTTAGAAGATCTAAACTCACCATCTCTACATTGATAACAATATTAACAATGCACCCTTATGTATACCTTTAGAGGCAACTAAGGATCATCTTTTTGAAACTCTGGTGAAATGGGTCTTAAGAATATTGTCAACACTCTTTTACATATCTTAGAGCCAAAGATGTCCCCCTGTGCCTCATTGTGATGTAGAGGTGATCTTGTCTTCTGAAAATATGTACTCTGCTGCTCAGTCCCATCAAGGGGGTAAGGCTTTGAGTATAGGACCAGGAATGGATGATACCCGTTGTCCAGGCACTGAACTGGTTAAATTCTGAGAGTCTCAGCTCCAATTTTGGGTCAGAGTCAGTCACTCAGCTGACAATAATTTATTCTTTAAGAGCGTACTATGTGACAAGCATTGATGATTCAAAGTAAAATTAAACAGGTATAATCTATATCAGATTGCTTGCTTTCTTGGAGAGGTGGGGGGGATAAGAGAGGGAGAAAAATTTGGAACTCAAAATGTTATTAGAAAAATGAATGCTGAAAACTTTATATGTAAATGGAAAAATACTATTTACAAATAAAATAACTGGAGACAGAAAAAAAAGAAAAGTAAAGCAAAAAAAAAGTTTCTCATCTTCAAGGAATTTTCATTTTAATGGCGAAGATGACATACCACAAATTGTATGTACAAGATATATCTAGTATACATAGTAGGACACCTTAGAAGGAACCCATTAGCAGGAAGGTAGCTGGTGAAAGCCTCCTATAGAAGATAAAGTGTGAGCTGAGATTGAAAAGAAACCAGGGTTTGATAAATTCTTCAGCAAAGAACCTCTGGTATTTTCACAAAGTTGGCTTTGTGATGAAAATTAATAAACAGAGGACCTATGCTGATGAAATTAAAAAGTCTTAGCATTTTGGATAGGAAGAATAAATAAATAATAAAATTTCAGAGAAGAAGCAGAGATCAGATTGTCTATGCTAGTCATTTTATAGGAATTTAAATTCTAGCCTACTGAGTTTTCATAATTTGTATAATGTCACAAACCAAACTCTGTAGCAGTCAGTTTCCTGACTTCCAGTCTTAGGCTCCTTCTACTACTGTAAGTTATCTGTTGTATGTATCTTTTGTAAAATTACTTAGGATTTTACTCAACTCAGACATAATAATAACCTGTTTTTTCAGAGAGGTCTTCAGTTCTGGAATCCATCAACAGAATGAAACCTCCATGTCAATTATGAAAAAAAAATAAACTGAAATGACAAATATGATGAGACTCAGGGAGGTTTCATGATTTGCCCATGGTTTAGATGGTTAGTAAGTGACTTGTGACTTCAAGCCAGGTGTATTTCTACCAGGCTGAACTGTGGTGATTAGCCAGGAGTCTTTTCATCAGACCTCTGATAGTATTTTTCTATAATGACCAAGTTCTCACTTCCCTTATATTTAATACCCTGTAGGTCAAGAGCAAGAGTTTGAAAGAAGCAATATTTGGGGTTAGGCAATGGAAGAATAACAAGTCAACCAATGACTTATCATAGTAGGATAAAGCACAAATCAACCTGTGCTTTCTCATAACAGGACTTCAGAGTTGCAAGAGGCCATAGACCTAATCTATACAACTGGATGATTCGTTGGATAGAGTGCTGGACTAGAAATCAGGAAAACCTGAGTTCAAATCCTAACTAAGACATGTATTTATTTATGGTTAGTGGGTGACTGTAGGCAAGTGACTTAAGCTCTCTCAGCCTCATTTTCCTTATCTTTATGGGGATGATAATAGAACTTAACTTACAAGGTTGTTGTAAAGATAAAATTAGATATTTTAGGGGCATCCAGATAACCCAGTGGATAGTGTGATGAATCTGGAGTCAGGAAGACCCGAGTTTAAATGCTGCCTCAGTCACTTATTAGCTTTGGACCCTAGGCAAATCTCTTTCACTTTTCTGCCTATGTTTCTTCATCTGTAAAGTGGGAATAATAATATTCCTTCTAATAATATTCTGCCTTCCAAGGTTGTAGTGAGGATCAAATGAGATAATATTTGTAAAGTGTTTTGGAAATTGTAAAGTGCCATAATAAATACGGGTCATTATGAAAATCTAGTATAATGCTCATCTTTTTTAGATGAAGAAGGTTAAGAAACTTGCCTACAGTCATACAGAAATGATAGTGGAAGGATATGATGCATTTCTTCTAGTTCCAATGTCATTATAAAGTTAGTCTTTCTTTGTGAATCGTGGAGGCTTGCATCTTGACTATGCAGTCCTAATGGGCTTAGTGTTTATGGAATATAATGAAGTTTTGGTTAATAGAATAGAAACAATATTAGTTGGGATAATAATCTTTCAGGATAAGGGTCATTCTTTAGAGATTCTAAGTTTCTTCCCCTGTTCTTCTTGTTCAGTCATTTCAGTGGTATTTGACTCTTCATGATCCCATTTGGGGTTTTCTTGGCAAATATAACAGGAATGCTTTGCCAGTTCCTTCTGCAGCACAGGGTCACACTGTTAGTAAATGTCTGACCCCAGATTTGCCCTCAGGAAGGTGATTGCAGATAAGGGTCACTCTTCACAGGTCCTAGGTTTCCTCTTCTACAGTTGACCAAAGTGTGAGGCTCACCTCAGGGAAATTCCAAACACTGTAAATAATCAGGTCTTTAGCTGACCTCAGGACAGAGGCCTTGTATGGCCCTAGGATATAACTCTCTTTTAGGCAACTATGAATGTGACTGTATAAACTTTAAAAAGAACCAGATTGAATTTAAACATATAAATTAGTTCTGTTACTTATAAAACATATCAAAGACTTATAGAATTGAAAGTTATTGAGAGATTATCTATTATAGTTCAACCCTCTTCACTTCATGCATGAAGAGCCTGAGACCCAGAGAGATTGACTTTCCAAAGTTACACAGCAAAACACAGGTGCATACAGAACTGAGGATATTAGTTGATGACTTCTCAGTGTTATTCACTTGCATACAGTTTAAATGCTAGTACAGATATCACCATGTTTGTTTCAACATATTGCAATCTCTTTAAATATAAAAAAAGTCTTGTTAGGTGTAGGAGTTCTTAGAAATGTTGATAGCCATCCTTCAGTAATAGAGATTTGGAATTGTCACTATGTATTAGGATTTGTCAGTTTGTTTATTGTACATCTCCCTTTTCAGTGGTCCAAAAATTGATTCTGAGTTGAATTTAGTATTGGATATTTTTATCCTAGAGTTATTTTATTTAACTATGTTAGTTAACAAGAGTAAAAACTATTTAAATATCAAAATAAGAAGAGTAATGGAAAAGCAGTATTGAATTTTTTATTGCATTCTTATTCACATTACTGTGTTTTCCTAATGAGAATTAATGTTAATGTTCTAAAAATAAATATCTTGCAATCTAGACTTGTAATTAAAATAGAATATTAAACACAAAGCATCATAATTTCATTGAAACATTAGTCACTTCCATTGTATTCCTTTTTCTCATGTCATAAGGTTTTAATTCCCAAATGATCTTTCAGACCTAAAATCGTTAGGTTTAATTTTTACCTTGAAATAAAAGTTTCTCATCTATATTTTCAGCCCATATTTCAATGAATCTTTCTAGCTTCTGTTTTCTTTTTATTGTCTCAGAATGAAAGCATTTGTCTTTTAATGCCACCAAAATAATTCCAATGGGAGCATCTCGAATATGAAAACCTTGTTTGACCAGTATTTTTTTCTTTTGCTTATTGAACTCATATGGATGTTTACTGAGACTGAATAGAGTATGTAGCATGAGGCTACAGTCAGTCATTCAACAAGCCTTAGAAAGCACATACTATGTGCCAGGTATAATTTAATCCAGAAGTAAATGAAGATAATGGGAAATATTACCCACACCATCCCTTCCCCTTCTATTTTCAGGGAGGGTAAGATAGATTTCTATACCCCTTTACCTATGTATCTTATTTCCCAGTTGCATGTAAAAACAATTTTTATGTTTTTATAACTTTGGGTTCCAAATTCTCTCCCTTCCTTCTTCCCCATCCATCCGTATTGAGGAGGCAAGCAACTCAATACAAGTTATACATGTGTAGTCATGCAAAACACTTCCATAACATCATGTTATGATAAAGTAATTATATTTCCTTTGTCCTACCCCACTCCCTGCTATACTGTTCTCTCCTTTGACCCTGTCCCTCCCCATAAGTTTTTGCTTCTGATCACCCCCTCCCCAATATGCACTTCCTTCTACTATCCACCCATCTCTTATGCCCTTCCGCTCTATTTTTCTGAAGGGTAAGATAGATTTCCATACCCAATTGAGTGTGTATGTTATTCCCTTTTTAAACCAAATCTGAGAAGAGCAAGATTCACTCATTCTTTCTAACCTTCCCCCACTTCTCCTCTACTGTAAAAGCTTTTTCTTCTCTGTTTTACGTGAGATAATTTACCCATTCTACCTCTTCCTTTCTCCTCCCACTATAATCCTATCTCACCCATTAATTTTATTTTTTAGATATCACTCCTTCATCTTCAACTCACCCTTTGCCCTCTCTCTCTTTCTCATTCTGCGTGTGTGTGTGTGTGTGTATACATACATACATATAATTTTTTCCCTCCAACTACCCTAATACTGAAAAAGTTCTCATGAGTTACAAATATCATCTTTATGTGTAGGAATGTTAACAGTTAAACTTTATTAACTTCCTTATGATTTCTCTTTCTTGTTTACCTTTTCATACTTCTCTTGAGTCTTGTATTTGAAAGTCAAATTTTGTATTCAGCTCTGATCTTTTCATCAAGAATTGTTGAAAGTCCTCTATTTCACTGAATAACCATTTGTTCCTCCGAATGATTATTCTCAGTTTTTGCTGGGTAGGTGATTCTTGGTTTTAACCCTAGCTCCTTTGACCTCCAGAATATCATATTCCAAGCCCTCTGATCCCTTAACATACAAGCTGCTAAATCTTGTGTTATCCTGATTGTGTTTCCATAATACTTGAAGTATTTCTTTCTGTCATCTTGCAATATTTTCTCCTTAACCTGAGAATGCTGGAAATGGCTCTAATATTCCTAATAGTTTTCCTTTGGGGATCTCTTTCAGGAGGTGATTGGTAGATTCTTTCAGTTTCTAGTTTACCCTCTGGTTCTAGAAGATTAGGGTAATTTTCCTTCATAAGTCATTTATTTATTATTTATTCATTTATTTATTTATTCATTCATTCATTCATTCATTTATCTATCTATCTATCTATCTATCCATTTATTTATTTATCTATGTATTTATTTATTTATTTTTTTGTTTTTACTTTTATTTACTTTTTTTTTTTTAGGCAATTGGGGTTAAGATACTTGCCCAGGGTCACACAGCTAGCAAGTGTCTTAGGTGAGATTTGAACTCAGATCCTCCTGATTCTAGGGCTGGTGCTTGTATCTACTGTGCCACCTATCTGCCCCTTGGTAATTTCTTGAAAGATGATGTGTAGGCTTTTTGTTTGAACATGGCTTTCAGGTAGTCCAAGAATTTTTAAATTATCTCTCCTGTATGTATTTTTCAGGTCACTTGCTTTTCCAATGAGATATTTCACATTTTCTTCTATTTTTTTCATTCTTTTGGTTTTTTTTTATAATTTCTTGATTTCTCATAGTGTCACTAGTTTCCATTTGCTCCATTCTGATCTTTAAGGAATTATTTTCTTCATCTTAAATTGTATTATAAAGCAGCAATCATCAAAACTGCTTGGTACTGGCTAAGAGAGTGGTAGATCAGTGGAAAAGGTTAAATATGCTAAACACAGTAGTCGATGATTATAGTAATCTATTATTTGATAAACCCAAAGACCCCAGCTTCTGGGACAAGAAACCACTCTTTGAAAAAAAAATAACTGCTGGGAAAAGAGTATGGCAGAAGCTAGGCATAGACCAAAATCTCAAACCATATATCAAAATAAAGTCAAAATGGGTTCATGATTTAGATATAAAGGCTCATACTATAAGTAAACTGACAGAGCAAGGAATAGTTTAACTATCAGATATATGCAGAACAGAAGAATTCATGACCAATCAAGACATAGAGAACATTATGAAAATGAAAACAGATAATTTTGATTATATTAAATTGAAAGATTTTTGCACAAAGCCAATGCAACTAAGATTAGAAGGAAGGTAGAAAATTGTGAAAGAATTTTTACAACCAGTCTCTCTGATAAGTGCCTTATTTCTAAAATTTATAGAGAATTATGTCAAATTTTTAAGAATACAAGCCATTTACCAATTGATAGATGGTCAAAGGATATGAACAGACAGTTCTCAGATGAAGAAATTAAAGCCATCTATAGTCATATGAAAAAATGCTGTAAATCACTGTTGATTTGAGAAATGCAAATCAAAATAATTCTGAAGTACCACATCACACCTATCAGATTGGCCAATATGATAAAACAGGAAAATGATAAATGTTGGAGAAGATGTGGGAAAATTGGAACACTAGTGCTTTGTTGGTTGAGTTGTGAAATGATTCAAACATTTTGGAGAACAGTTTGGAACTATACCCAAAGGGCTATGGCCAGTAATAGCACTTCTAGGGCTATATCCAAAAGATATCACACAAATGGTAAAAGGATCCACATGTATAAAAATATCCATAGCAGCTCTTTTTGTGGTGGCAAAGAATTGTAAATTGATACGATGGCTATCGATTGGGGAACAACTGAGCAAGTTGTGGTATATGAATGTAATGGAATACTATTGTGCTATAAGAAATGATGAACAGGCGGACTTCAGAAAAATTTGGAAAGACTTGTATGGCCTGTTACTGAGTGAAGTGAGCAGAACCAAGATAACGTTGTACACGATAACAGCCAAGTTGTGTAATGACTAATATTGAGAAACTTAATGCTTCCTAGCAATAAAAGTATCTAAGACATCTCCAGAGGCCTCGTGATGGAACATGCTATCCAAATCCAAAGAAAGAAGTATTAATGTTGAATTGCTATTTTTTTCTCTTTTGTTGACTTTTGTTTCCTCTTTCTGATCATTCCTCTTATTGGTTTTAATTTTCACTTACAACATCACTAATGTGAAAATATGTTTAATAGGAATGTAAATGTATCGCCTATATCAGATTGTGTGCCGTCTTGGGGAGGCTGGGAGGGATGAAGAGGAAGAATAATTTTAAACCCAAAAGCATATGGAAGTGATTAATGATAAATCAAAATAAATTAATGAAATTTTTAAAAAACGAATTATTTTCTTCACTTAGCTTGTGGACCTCTATTTCCTTTTGGCCAATTCTTCTTTTTAAGGAATTCTTATCCTCATCAGCTTTTTGGACCTCTTTTGTCATTTGGTGTAGTCTATTTTTTAAGGCATTGTTTTCTTCAGGATGTTTTTGGGTCTCCTTTAGCAAGGTGTTGACTTGCTTTTCATGATTTTTTTACATCACTCTCATTTCTTTTCCCAGTTTTTCCTCTACTTCTTTTACTTCCTTTTTATAGTCCTTTTTTAGCTTTTCAATGCTTTGAGACCAATTTATATTTTTCTTGGAGGCTTTGTACATAAGAACTTTGACTTTGTTGTGTTCTTCTGATTGTATGTTTTGATATTCTTTGTCGCCAAAGTAACGTTCTATGCTCTGAGTTTTTTCCCCACAGTTTGCTTATGTTTGTAGCCAATTACTTGTCTTATAAACTGTTTGTTAAGGTATGGCACTGCTTCCAGCCTTATCACAAGCTTCAGGGGTTTTGTCTCGCTGTTTTCATAGATACTTCTAGGGAGCTGTAAATTTTCAGTGTTATGATCAAAGCAGGGGTGTTTATTCCTTTTTTTGCCTCTGGTTTATGAGTGACTACAAGCACTCTTTTATGCCTTGGAAGTGTGAGGAGGATTTTCCCTTTATCACTGCCACAAGCTCTGCCACACCAGCACTCCTCGCTCCAGAACTGCCTCCCAGGACCATGACTCAGGTCCAAGCATAGGCAAAGCAAGAGAATCCTGCCTTAGCACCAGCAAACAGATCCCTGCAATGCCCCTCTGATGATCCATTGAAACCCCCCAGTTCAATCCCCCTACCTTCAGTGTGCCAAGTTCTCCAGAAGCAACTGCTGCTGCTGCTGTGGCCACCACTCTGGGGTTGTGCTAGGCCCAGGGCTAGACCATACTCCTCTCCCACCTAGGTCCCACAGGCCTTTCCCACTGACCTTTTAAGGGGTTTTTTGGTGTTTGTGAGTTGAGAAATGTGGAAACTACAACAGCTGCCTATGATTCAGTCTCCTGAGGTCTTCTTTGGGTTTGCTGTGGCCATGTCTTTGCATGTGTGACTCATGCTGAACTGTGCTCCTCTCCCAGCCTGGCACAACAGACCTTTAACCATCGACCAACCAGGGTGTTTTAGGCTGGAAATTTGTTTCACTCTGTCTTTTGTGGGTTCTGCTCCTCTACAATTTGTTTAGAGTCATTTTTACATGTATCTTGAGGGGTTTGGGGGAGAGGTCAAGCAAGTCACCACTTTTACTCCACTATCTAATTTCTAGCCCTGTATTATGTTCTCATATGAGATTTTTTTAAGGATGAGGACAACATATAATGAAGGTTTCAGCTATAAATCAGACCACTGGCTTAGGGGCAGAGGTGCTGCCCTTCCCAGTGGATTCTAGTGCATTTCTGTCTAATGGTAGCTATTTTTCTGCCATGGTCATTCATGAGGAAGGTATACCCTTTCTTTACAATGATTTCTCACCTCAATAATGGCTGTCAGTGCTGGGCTTGAAGGAAGCTAGTGGATTGGGGACACTATTCCTCCCAATGATTTGGTGTGGAAGGAAAAGATAGTAACAAAAGGTCACTGTTTAATGAGAGATGAGGAGAAGGAGGGAAAAAAAGAACTTCCATTGTTGAATGGCTTCAGTTTTTTCATTGAAGTATGAGATATCTTCAGCCGAAAGGGTAGGGGAAGGTTTTCTATAGGAGACCTGAAGAATGAAAACACTTGGAATAGCCATTATGGCAAGTGAAAGAGTGAATCAATTAGAAAAAAAATGAAGTGATTGTCTTTTTCCTTGAGAGTCCCATGACATAAATTTGTCGTGGAGTATCACCATGGTTTTGTGATATTCCCCCGGTTTGCTTAGCAGCATTAGAATTGTGTCAGTATGGGTAATCCCTTAACTGGTGCCGGTCACAATCCATCTGTCCTTATGCAATGTGACTCTTGCCTTCTCTTTTTGTAAACTCTGCACAGATGATATAAGCTGTGCACTCTTTCTTCCCACCCCTCATATGTGTATGTGTGTGTGTGTGTGTATGCATGCATATGTACATATACAAATGTAATTAGAGAATATATGTGTGTATATATACACATAAAATATATGATGCTATAGTCTAAGGACTTAAAACAGTGAAAATAAAAATACAGCCCTAGATTTTACCATCAAAAAATGTATGTGTCTTATGCCCTTTCTCTCTCAATATACTAGAAAATTAAAGCTATTGCCAGGTTCGATCAATATAAAGCATCTCCCTCCCCCACCCACTTTTACTTATAAGAGATAGTATGATGCAGTGAAAAGACTA